>NW_025215268.1:37728-43446 GCF_004010195.1 Chiloscyllium plagiosum
TACTGTTCTCGACATTGTACATAGAAAGTGCTTTTTTTCTAGATTATATATATGGACTGCTGTCCTCCATTTTAGACACAGGGAGTGCTGTTGTCTATATTATACAGAGGTACAGCTATTCTCTATATTATACACAGGGGCTGCTGTTCTCCATATGAGACACAGAGTCTGCTGTTCTCTATATTTTACACAAGTAGTGTTCTTCTCGAAAATAATCAGACACTGCTGTTCTCTAAATTATACAAAGGACTGCTGTTCTCTTTATTAAAGAGAGGGACTGCTGTTCTCAACATTGTACACAGAGACTGCTTTTCTCTATATTGTACACAGGAACTGCTGTTCTCTATATTATACACAGCGACTGCTGTTGTCCATATTGCACACAGGGACTGCTGTTCTTTAGAAAATGCACGAGCACTGATGTTCTCTAAAATAGATAGAGGGACTGCTGTTCTCTATCTTGTACACAACGCCTGCTGTTTTCAAAGATAGACACAGGGACTGCTGCTGTCTATATTACACACAGGGATAGGTGTTCTCGATATTATACAAAGTGTGTCATGTTCTCTATTTTGTACACAGGGAGAACGTGAGGCCTGCAGATGCTGGAGGTCAGGCTTAAAAATGTGTTGCTGGAAAAGCGCAGCAGGTCAGGCAGCATCAAAGGAACAGGAGAATCGACGTTTCGGGCATAAGCCCTTTTTCCTGCTGCCTGACCTGCTGCGCTTTTCCAGCAAACACATTTTTAAGCTTTACACACATGGACTGCTGTTCTCTTTATTAAACACAGGGATTCATGTTCTTTATATTATACACGGCATCTGCTGTTCTCTATATTATACACAGGGACTGCTGTTTTCAACATTGTACACAGAGAGTGCTTTTCTCCATATTATACACAGGGTCAGCTGTTCCCTAGATTATACATATGGACTGCTGTTCTCTGTATAAGACACAGGGACTGCTGTTCTCAAAAATAATCACAGAAACTGCTGTTCTCTAAATTATACATAGGACTGCTGTTCTCTATATTATACACAGGGACTGCTTTTCTCTATATTATACAGAGGGACTGCTGTTCTCTGTATTATACAGAGGGACTGCTGTTATCTATATTATACACAGGGGCTACTGTTCTCTAGATCATACATATGGACTACTGTACTCTATACAAGACACAGGAAATGCTCCTCTCTATATTATACATATGAACTGTTGTTCTCCATATTTTACAAAGGGACTGCTGTTCTTTACATTGTGCACAGGCACTGCAGTTCTCTAAGATAGATACAGGGACTGCTATCATCTATATTTTCCACAGGGTGTGCTGCTCTCTATATTACTCACAGGGATAGCTGTTCTCTATATTATACACATGAACTGCTGTTGTCCATATTACACACGGGAGGGCTGTTCTCTTTATTAAACAAAGGGAGTCATTTTCTTTATATTAAACACAGCGTCTGCTGTTTTATACACAGGAACTGCTGTTTTCGATTGTACACAGAGAGTGCTTTTCTCGATATCATACACAGTGACTGCTGTTCTCTAGATTATACATCTGGACTGCTGTCCTCTATATTAGACACAGGGACTGCTGTTGTCTATACTATACACAGTGACTGTTGTTCCCAATATTAGACACAGGGACCGCTGTTCTCTACATGATACACAGCAGTTTTGTTCTCGAAAATAATCACAGAAACTGCTGTTCACTTTCTTATACACAGTGACTGCTGTTCACTGTATTATACAGAGGGATTGCTGTTCTTTATATTATTCAAAGGGACTGCTGTTTTCTGTATGAAACAGAGGGACTGTTGTTCTCTATATTATACATATGAACTGATGTTTTCAATATTGCGCACAGAGACTGCTGTTCTTTATAAAATGTACAGGCAATGCCATTCTTTAAAATAGAGGGATAGCTGTTCTCCGTATTGTGCACAGGGTCTGCAGATCTCTATATTATGTACAGGCCCTGCTGTTCTCTAAAACAGACACAGTGACTGTTGTTCTCTATAATATATACAGGGATCGCTGTTCTTCATATTGTACAAAGGCTCTGCTGTTCACTTTTTTATACACAGGGACTGCTGTTCGCTATATTGTACACAGGGGCTGCTGTTCTCTCTTATACATGGGTGCTGTTGTTCTGTATAATTGACATAAGGAATGCTGTTCTCCATATTTTACACAGGTAATGCTGTTCTCTATATTACACAGAGGGACTTCTGCTCTCTATAATCTACACAAGGACAAGTGTTCTCGAGATTGTACACAGCGACTGCTGTTCTCCACAATATACACAGGGATGACTGTTTTCCACTTTAGAAACGGGGGCTGCTGTTTTCGACATTATTCTCAGGCTTGCTGTTCTCTATATTACCCACAGGGACTGCTGGTCCAGATATGAGACCCAGGGACTGAAATTCTCTATGTTATACACAGCAACTGCTGTTTTCTACGTTATCCTCAGTGTTTGCTATTCTCTACATTATACACAGGGATTGCTGTTCTCTGTGTTGTACACAGGGCTGCTTTTCTCTCTTGTACATGGGCGCTGCTGTGCTGTATATTTGACATAAAGAATGCTGTTCTTCATATTTTACACACATAAGGCTCTTCCCTATATTACACAGAGGGACTTCTGCTCTCTATAATCTACACAAGGACAATTGTACACAGCGAATGCTGTTCTTTATATTATACACAGGGATTGCTGTTCTCTTTATTAAACACAAGGACTATTGTTCTCTATATTAAACACAGGGACTGCTGTTGTCTATATTATATGTCGGGACGGCTGTTCTCTGCACTGTACACAGGGACTGCTCTTCCCTACAATGTACGCAGGACCACTGTCCTCTACATTTAACACAGGTACTACTGTTCTTTACAATACTCTCAGGTACAGCTGTTCACCACATTACACACATCATCTGCTGTTCTGTACATGAGACATGGGATCTGTTGTTCTCCCCAATATACACATGGACGACTGTTCTCCACATTTGAAACAGGGCCTGCTGTTTTCGACATTTTTCTCAGGGTTTATTGGTCTATTTATGATACACAGTGACTGTTGTTCTCTATATTATGCACAGACACTGCTGTTCACTAAATGAGACACAGGGACTGCTGTTCTGTACAATGTACTCAAGGACTAGTGTTCACCAGATCATACAGTGTGACTACTGTTCTCTACATTGTACACATTATGCACAGGCTCTGCTGTTCTCTGCTCTTCCCTACAATGTAAGCATGACCACAGTTCTCTACATTTTACAAAGGGACTACTGTTCTCTACCATACACTCAGGGACAGTGGTTTTCCACAACAAACACAGGACCTACCGTTCTCCACATTATAATCAGGGACTGCTGTTTTCCACATTATTCACGGGGTTTGCTGTTCTATATATTATGCACAGTCACTGCTGTTTTTTTATATTATTCACAGGCAGGGACAAGTGTTCCCTATATTATTATCAGTGACTGCTGTTCTCTATACTTTACTCAGGGATTGTTGTTCTCTTTATTAAAAACAGGCACTGCTGTTTTCTACACTATACACAGGGACTACTCTTCCCAACAATGTACGCAGGACCTTTGTCCTCTACATTTTACACAAGGACTAATGTTCTCTTCCATATAGAGAACAGCTGTCCCTGAGCATATTATATGCATCGACTACTGTTCTCTAGATGAGACACAGCATCTGCTTTTCTCCACAATATACACAGGGACTTCTGTTTTCCACATTATAACCAGGGTTTGCTGTTCTCTATATAATGCACAAGGACCGCTATTCTATATATTATGCACAGTGATTATTGATCTTTATATTATTCACAGGCACTGCTGTTCTTGAAAATAGACACAGGGACTGCTGTTCTCTATTATACACTGGGACTGCAGTTCTCTATAGTATATGCACGGACTGCGGCTCTCTATATTATTCACAGGTATACCTGTTCTCTATATTATTCACATTGACTCAACTACTCTATAATGTGCACAAGGACTGCTGTTTTCTATAGTATACACAGGTACTGGTGTTCTCTTTAATAAACACAGGGATGGCTGTTCTCTTTATTATACACTGGGACTGCTGTTCTCAATATTAGACACAGGGACTGCTGTACTCTACATTATACACAGGAACTGCTGTTCTTTCCATTGCACACAGGGATAGCTGTTCTCAGCATTGTACACAGGAACTTGTGTTCTCTCTATTATGCTCAGGATCTGCTGTTCTCCATATTGCACATAGGGACTGATGTTCTCTATAATAGACATGGGGACCGGTGTTCTCTGTATTGCAGGAAAAAGTGAGGACTGCAGATGCTGGATTGCACACAGGAACTGCTGTTCTGGATAATAGACACAGGGACTTCTGTTATCTCCATTATACACAGGACTGCTTCTCTGTATAATAAACACAGAGACTGTCATTCTCTGTATCATACACCGGGACTGCGCTTCTCTTTATTAAATGCACGGACTGCGGTTCTCTATATTATATTCTGAGACGAGTGTTCCCCACAATGTACAAAGGCACTACTATTCTCTACACTGCACACATGGACTGCTGTTCTCTACATTGTACACAGTGACTGCTGTTCTCTGCATTGTGCGCAGGGACTGTTGGTCTCTATAGTATTCACAGGAACTGTCCGCTGTGTTATACACAGGCACTGCTGTTTTCTGTATTGTACAGAAGGACTGCTATTCTTTACATTCTGCATAGGGACTGCTGTTCTGTGGAATAGACACAGATACAGCTGTTCTCTATTTTATACAAGTTTGCTGTTCTCTATAATAGATTCAGTGGCTGCTGTACTCTATATTACACACAGTTTCTGCTGTTCTCGATAATGTACAGAAGGACTGCTGTACTCCACATGATACATAGGGACTGCTGTTCTCTACAATATACACAAGGACTACTGTTCTCCACATTGTATCCAGAAACAGTTATTTTATACATTAGAAACAGGGAGCGCTGTTCCCTATATTAGACACAGGCACTGCTATTCTCTTAACTGTACACAGGGACTGCTGATCTCTGCAATGAACACACAAGGACTACTGTTCTCCACATTGTACACAGAAACAGCTATTTTATACATGACAAAATAGGATTGCTGTGCCCTATATTAGACATAGGGACTGCTGTTTTCTGTATTATGTAAATAGTCTGCTGTTCTCCATATTATACACAAGGAATGCTGTTCTGTTTGAAACACAGGCACTGTTGTGCTCTATAATAGACACAAGGATTGCTGTTCTCCATATTATACATAGGTAAGGCTGTTCTCTCTGTTAGACACAGGGACTCCTGCTCTCTATAATATACACAGGGACACATTTTCTCTATATTATACACAGGGACTGCTGTTCTCCATATTATACACTGTGTGTGCTGTTCTCTACATTGGGGATTGATGACCTCTTCAATGTACGCAGGACCACTGTTCTTGACATTTTGTACTGCTGTTTATTAAACACAGGGAATGCTGTTCTCTACCAGACACTCAGGGACAGCTCTTCTCTCCACTATAGATGGGGATTGCCATTTCCTACATTAGACACAGGGTCTGCTGTTCTCCACAATATACACAGGGACGACTATTTTCCACTTTAGAAACAGGGACTGCTATTTTCTACATTATTCTCAGGGCTTGGTGTTCTCTATATTACACACAGGGACTGC
>NW_025215268.1:46581-54666 GCF_004010195.1 Chiloscyllium plagiosum
CTCTTTATGGGCATTTAAGCGGGCATTGGATAGGCATATGGAGGATAGTGGGCTAGTGTCGGTTAGGTGGGCTTGGATCGGCGCAACATCGAGGGCCAAAGGGCCTGTACTGCGCTGTATTCTTCTATGTTCTATGTTCTATGTATATTATACACAGCGACTCCTGTTCTCTGTATTATACACAGGGATTGCTGTTCTCTATATTATACACAGTGAGTGCTGTTGTCTATATAATATGTAGGGACTGCTGACCTCTACAATGTATGCAGGACATACATGTATGTTTCCTACATTCTAGACAGGGACTACTGTTCTCTACCAGACACGGAGCGACAGCTGATCTCTACATGAGAGACAAGATCTGCTGTTCTCTACAGTATGCGCAGGCACGACTGTTCTCCACATTAGAAACAGGGACTGCTGTTTTCTACATTATTCGCAGGGTTTGCTGTTGTCTATATTACTCACAGGGACAGCATTTCCTGTATGAGACACAGGGATTGCTTTTCTCTATATTATGCACAGTGATAGCTGTTTTTGATTTTGTACACATGGTCTGCTGATCTTTATATTATAAACAGGGACTGCTGTTCTGTGTATTACAAAGAAGGACTGCTGTTCCCTATACAAGACACAAGGACTGCTATTCCCTATCTGAGTCACAGGGTCTGCTGCTCTCTAAATTAAACACAGGGAATGTTGTTCTCTGTATTATACACAGGCACTGGTGTTCTCTAAAATAGACACAGGGACTGCTGTTCTCTACTATATACCCAGGTACTGCTGTTCTCTTAAATAGGCATAGGGACTGTTGTTCTCAAATAGACACAGGGACTGTTGTTTTCTATATTATGCACAGGGATAGCTGTTTTCCATATTGTACACATAGTCTGCTGATCTCTATATTATTCACAGGGACTGCTGTTCACTATTTTATTGTTCACACGTACTGGTGTTCTCTCTTACACATGGGCACTGTTCAGTATAATTCACACAAGAATTGGTGTTCTCCATATTATACACAGATAAGGCTGTTCTCCATATTGCACAGACAGACTCCTGCTCTCTATAATATACGCAGGGATACGTGTTCTCTCTATTATACACAGCAACTGCTGTTCTCCATATTATACACAGGGACTGCTGTTTAATATATATTGTGCACACTGATTGCTGTTCTCTATATTAGACACAATGACTGCTTTTCTCATTATTAAACACAAGGACTGCTGCTCTCTATATTATGCACAGGGCTGCTGCTCTCTATATTTTACACAGGGACTGCTGTTCTCTCTTATACATGGACACTGTTGTCCTCTATCATAGACACAAGACTGCTGTTCTCCTTATTATTCACAGGTAAGGCTGTTCTGTATATTACACACAGGGACTCCTGCTCTCTATAGTAGACACAGGGATTCATGTTCTCTATATTATACACAGTGACTGGTGTTCTCTATATTATACACAGGGACTGCTGCACTCTTTATGAAACACAGGGATTGCTGTTCTCTATATTATGCACGGGCACTGCTGTTTTCTGTATTACACAGAGGGACTGTTATTCCCTATATGTGATACAGGGATCGCTGTTCCCTATCTGAGCACGGGGTCTGCTGCTCTCTTTATTAAACACAGGGAATGCTGTTGTCTATATTATACACAGGCACTGGTGTTCTCTAAAATGGACAGAGGGACTGTTGTTCTCTATGTTGTACACATGGATAGCTGTTCTCAGTATTGTACACAGGGTCTGTTGATCTCTATAATATGTACATGCACTGCTGTTCTCTGAAATAGACACAGGGACTGCTGTTCTCTATATTGTACACAGGGTTAGATGTTCTCTGTATTTATACACAGTGACTCATGTTCTCTATATTATACACAGGGATTGTTGTTTTCCATATTGTACAAAGGCTCTACTGTTCTCTTGTAGGGGGTGGTGTAATTTTTAAATCATTAACTGTTGTAGTAAGCACATAGTAAGTACAAAGCCACCATTTTAGTCTTCTCTACCTTGTAGTAAGCACGAGCAGACACTCCCCCAGATTTTCATGAATGGAACAATGGAAACAGCTTTCCTCGTGGCTGAGGGACCGCCCACAACCACGGCTGTACGTCATCATCCATATAAGGGAGAAACGGGGAACTCGAACACTGATTGGCTGGGTGAATAACCAAATAATCGAATCCATCAGGAGGACAGTGGGGAACTTTAACACTCATTGGCTGAGACAGAAGAAGGCCCCGCTCACTCCTACATGTATATAACGTGCGGGGATTACAATCTGTGTGTGTGCCTCGTGGGAAGCCATTGAGGTAACACCCGGTTCTGCAGAATTGAAAAAATAGTTTTGGACGAGCTCCTCCGTGTCTTTGTTCTTGGGAAGGGAAGCAGAATGCCTGATGGGGGGTCGCAGAGTCCCCTATCCTGCACAATTGGGGGCTCTTCCGGGATGCAATAATTATTGCCGGGGCTCTCTTCGGCTCGTGGATCAAGTCTGATACAAAAAGACGCGTCTGGTATATATTTATACTGCTCACTGGATCGGCTTGGTCCGCCAGCCGTCGGCCAAGAGAGTGACCCGGCTCATTAAAAATAATTTTGAATCCTGGAAAAGGAACACACGGACGAGTGTTTAAGACCAGGACCGTAGATAGACCATGGGAAATTGTGGTTTTGATGGTTATCTGTGAAAATGCTTTAGGCGTTTAAGACCAGGACCGAAGATAGACCATGGGAAATCAGACTTTCAGGTCCACTAAGGACAAGTCAGGGAGGACTGTAAATGGAAAAGAAATACCCCCCGATAGTCCACTAGGTCGGAAATTGAGTTTATGGACGGAAAGCAGTAGGACAAAGGACTTAAAGAAAGAGACCATGATAAAATATTGTTGTTTTATATGGACAAAAGAACCTATCCGCGCCCCCTCGGTAGTTTAGCCCAAGTATGGGTCTGATGAAGACTGGGTGTGTCAACTCCTAAATATATATATGTTAACAGAAAACAACCGTTTGACCCAGAAGAGAGCAAATATGCCGCCGCCTGGTTGGCGAGTGACTGCGGGGACCCCACGAGTCTCTATCCTCTGATTCCCCAAACAGACCCGAGAAAGCCCCAGAAGTCTTGGGATGTCCTCACCGACGGTTTGCCCCCTTCTGCCCGCCCCCGTATGTACAACCCCGCGCACGGCCAGGCGTCCAGCGCGGACCTCCCTCCTGCGTCGGATAATCCCGGTTCCCGGCAGGTCATGCTCAGTGAGGGAGAGCCTGCTGGGGGGGACACAGGAAGGGAAGAAGAGCCCACCCCAGGCATTAGGAGATCAGCCCGAATTGAGATGCGGAGAGATTAAGAAGAGAGATTGGGTGCTGAGTGGGTTAACAATGTTGAACAGATGAACCCTTTACGAGAGGTGCCGTTTGGGAACGAACGGACCGGATTCGTAGTACAACCTTTAAATTCTGGGGATATCCGACAACTCCGTAATGAACTACCCCGTCTACTGGACGACCCTGTCAGTGTGGGAACACAATTAGATCAATTTCTGGGGCCCAGTATATACACATGGGCCGAATTGCAGGCCATGATAAGAATACTATTTAATTACGATGAAATTGTCATGATCCGGAATAGTGCAATGTCCATTTGGGATAGGGAGCATCAGGACGGCCCTCAGCGTGGAGAGCAGAAGTACCCCTTAGAGGACCCCCGGTGGGATCATAATGACGAGGGGGGACGGGCTAATATGACAGACCTCAGAAACCTTACAATCAGGGGAATCAAAACCTGCGTGCCTAAACAGCGGAATTTAGCGAAAGCATTCGAAGTTGGACAGAAAAAGGATGAATCCCCGAGTGAGTTTTTAGACCGTTTGCGGGAGTCCATACGAAAGTATTCAGGTTTAGACCCCGATGGGGAAATAGGCAAGGGCATGCTTAAGGTGCACTTTGTGACTAAATCATGGCCTGACATTCAGAAGAAAATACAGAAAATAGAGGAATGGGCTGAAAAAGACGTTGCGGAATTATTGCGGGAAGCACAGAAGGTGTACGTTCAGAGGGATGTAATAAGGGAGAAACAGAAGACAAAAATGATGGTGGCACCCGTACGGGAAGCTTGTAAATCCACCGGAATGGGGGAGGGAGGTTATGGGGGGGAAAGAGGAAGGTCGAGGGAAAGGCGGAGAGGGAGAGGAGCGAGACGGGGCAGAAGGGGGAGAGGAGGATCTTATGGAATCGAACGGCCTCAGGCGGCCGGATGTTACCATTGCGGGAAACTGGGACACGTCAAGAGGGATTGTCGCGATTTTAAAAGGGAGCGAGAAGGGATGTATGAAATGGAGCGCAAACAAATGGATTAGGGAAGTCAGGGGAGGATCGGAACACGGGCCTACCAAGAACCCCTGGTAAATTTACGGGTGGGCCCATTTAGACAAGATGTTACTTTCTTAGTTGACACAGGCGCCGGCAGGTCCTCAATCCCCCTCCATCCTAGGGGGGTTGGCTTCCAGGCTAAAACATTAAACATTTCAGGAGTAAAGGGTGGGGTTTTCAGTGCAAGAATATTTGAACCACAGAACTGAATCAGACTAAGCGTAACCTAGAGAGAGAAAGGGGATTCCAGGGTCAGACGTTAGTATAACAGTTGCATGGCAAAGAAGGCATCAATAGGCCTCCGGCCCCCGGGGTCCAGGCTATGGTGTCAATTGTCCGTGATCCCATCACCCCTGGGCGGAATTATGAGCAGAATCAGTGCAATCCACTCTATCTGACCATAAAGACCTTTGGGAACAACGGGACGAGCCTTAATGGAACGATCCTGGGTATTAGGGTTGGGGGCCAGGCAGGACAGAAGGGGTTGCAGCTGTGCTGCACAACCATCACGGTCATTGAAGCTGGGTCTGGGGCCTCATCCACCCCCGATGAGCAGGAAAAGGTTAGGATAATTGAGGTGATGGACTTGGAAAGGACCTTTGAAATAGAAACGGGATACGGGGAGGCGAAAGCCTGGATGGAATGGGTCAAATATACGGTAAGGAACATGAAAAAGAGTGATTGCTACGCGTGCATGGATGCCCGTCCTAACCCTCAGGTGGTCCCATTCCCGCTGGGATGGGAGAAACATCCACAAGCCTTGGACTGCATGGTAAGGCTGTACCAGGACCGAGAGGCCTGGAACGACCCCACTTGTCGACCCTTAAGTTTGAAGTTTCCTCCCGTCAGGTCTAAAGGGGCGCCCCGCCCTCCGTCATTCCCAGGGGTAACGGGTACGCACCAAGCCTGCGTCTCTCGGACGAGACCGCAATGGGACAATGATGTGGGGACATTTGACAAGTGCAGCGGATCAATTCGGCGGGTCAACGAAACTACCGGGGGCAGGAATTACTCCCACATTCATGTACCCAGGGCAGACCTCTGGTGGTACTGTGGTGGGAGGATTCTGCGACCGACCCTGCCCCAAAAATGGGCGGGCACTTGTGCAATCGTTCAATTGGCCATCCCATTCACCGTAGCATTCGACAAACAAGAGCAACCCCGTTCCAGTAAAAGAACTAAGAGGGCTTTGGAGACCTCTCTCGATGATAACATATATTTAGATGCCATAGGGGTCCCCAGGGGTGTTCCTGACGAATACAAGGCTAGGAACCAGATAGCGGCAGGTTTTGAGTCGTCACTGTTCTGGTGGGTGACCATCAATAAGAACGTGGATTGGATTAATTATATGTACTACAATCAGCAGAGGTTCATTAATTATACTCGGGAATAGCAGACCAACTAGACGCCACTAGCAGAATGGCGTGGGAAAATAGGTTGGCCCTGGACATGATGTTAGCAGAGAAGGGGGGTGTTTCTCCCATTCCCGCTGGGATGGGAGAAACATCCACAAGCCTTGGACTGCATGGTAAGGCTGTACCAGAACCGAGAGGCCTGGAACGACCCCACGTGTCGACCCTTAAATTTGAAGTTTCCTCCCGTCAGGTCTAAAGGAGCGCCCCGCCCTCCGTCATTCACAGGGGTAACGGGTACGCACCAAGCCTGCATCTCTCGGACGGGACCGCAATGGGACAATGATGTGGGGACATTTGACAAGTGCAGCAGATCAATTCGGCGGGTCAACGAAACTACCGGGGGCAGGAATTACTCCCACATTCATGTACCCAGGGCAGACCTCTGGTGGTACTGTGGTGGGAGGATTCTGCGACCGACCCTGCCCCAAAAATGGGCGGGCACTTGTGCAATCGTCCAATTGGCCATCCCATTCACCGTGGCATTCGAAAAACAAGAGCAACCCCGTTCCAGTAGAAGAACTAAGAGAGCTTTGGAGACCTCTTTTGATGATAACATATATTTAGATGCCATAGGGGTCCCCAGGGGTGTTCCTGATGAATACAAGGCTAGGAACCAGATAGCGGCAGGTTTTGAGTCGTCACTGTTCTGGTGGGTTACCATCAATAAGAACGTGGATTGGATTAATTATATATACTACAATCAGCAGAGGTTCATTAATTATACTCGGGAATAGCAGACCAACTAGACGCCACTAGCAGAATGGCGTGGGAAAATAGGTTGGCCCTGGACATGATGTTAGCAGAGAAGGGGGGTGTTTGTGTCATGATAGGCACTCAGTGCTACACTTTCATCCCCAACAACACAGCCCCTGATGGGTCCATCACCCGCACCCTGGATGGGCTCACCACATTGGCGGATGAACTCGCCGAAAACTCGGGCATCGATTCTGGCCACACGGGTTGGTAGGAAGCTTGGTGCGGTAAATGGAAGGGGGTGGTCGTTTCCTTTCTCGTCTCATGTATAGTGGTGGCAGGGGTACTAACTGCCCTCGGGTGTTGCATCATTCGAGACAGTAGAAGGTCCCGCCCACTCCTACATGTATATAACGTGCGGGGATTACAATCTGTGTGTGTGCCTCGTGGGAAGCCATTGAGGTAACACCCGGTTCTGCAGAATTGAATAAATAGTTTTGGACGAGCTCCTCCGTGTCTTTGTTCTTGGGAAGGGAAGCAGAGTGTCTGATGGGGGGTCGCAGAGTCCCCTATCCTGCACAATTTGGTAAAGCATTGGAAAAGGTTAGAAGAGATAGGATTTATAATCATCGAGAAAATAATAATCTGATGAGGGACAGTCAGCACGGTTTTGTAAAGGGTAGGTCGTGCCTAACGAATCTTATTGAGTTTTTTGACAAAGTGACCAAACAGGTAGATGAGCGTAAACAGGTTAATGTGGTGTATATGGATTTCTGCAAGGCTTTCGATAAGGTTCCCCACAGTAGGCTATTATACAAAATGCGGAGAATGGGATTGTGGGAGACATAGCAGTTTGAATCAGTAATTGGCTCGCTGAAAGAAAACAGAGGGTTGTAGTTGATGTAACATGTTCATCTTGGTGTCCAGTTACAAGGGTCGGTGTTGGGTCCACTGCTATTCGTCATTTTTATAAATGACCTGGATGAGGGCTTAGAAGGGTGGGTTAGTAAATTTGCGGACGACACTACGGTCGGTGGAGTTGTGGATAGTGACGAAGGATGGAGTAGGTTGCAGAGAGACATAGATGGGATTCAGAGCTGGGCTGAGAGGTGACAAATGGAGTTTAATGTGGACAAGTGTGAGGTGATACACTTTGGACGGAGTAATCGGAATGCTAAGTACTGGTCTAATAGTAAGATTCGTGGGAGTGCCGATGAATAGAGAGATATCAGTGTCCATGTAAACAGATCCCTGAAAGTTGCCACCTAGATTGACAGGGTTGTGAAGAAGACATACAGTGTTTTGGCCTTTATTAACAGAGGGACTGAGTTCCGGAATCAGGAGGTTATGCTGCAGCTGTACAAAGCGCTGTTACAGCCACATTTGGAGTATTGTGATCAGTTCTGGTCACCGCATTATAAAAAGGATGTTAAAGCTTTGGAAAGAGTGCAGAGGAGATTTTCTAGGATGTTGCTGATATGGTAGGAATGTCTTACAAGAAAACACTGAGGGCCTTGAGGCTGTTCTCGTTAGAGAGAAGAAGATTGAGAGGTGACTTAATGGAGACATACAAGATAATCAGAGAGTTAGATAGGGTGG
>NW_025215268.1:55587-59399 GCF_004010195.1 Chiloscyllium plagiosum
CAGTGGTAAGATACAGAATTTATAGCAAAAGGTTACAATGTAATGTCACTGGAATTATACTTTGAAAAATAACTTGATTGTTTGTTAAGTCTTCCATCTGTTAGAATGACTATGTTAGGATCACTTCTTTCTTATGTAAATCGGAAAACTTTCTTTTAACAGTTATTCTCAGGTGAACTCTACCAATTAGTGTCAGACAGATAACATGTTGAAGGTGTTAGTCGCTGTGTGCTGCGTCCGTGCCATAATGTTTAGACTGACGCTAATCTAAAAAAAAACAACACGCTGCAGGCAAGGATGCTTTAAAGCATGGTACATTGGTGAAGCCGAGAAGAGGCTACAGCAACGGAATGGGCACTGCACATCAATCAACAGACAGGTGTGTCCCTTCCCAGTTGGAAAGCACTTCAGTGGTCCAGGACATTCGACATCGGTGACAATCCTCCAAGGCGGGCTTCGGAACAGGCAGCAGTGAAAAGTGCCACGCAGAGGCTGAAAGCTAAATTCGGTACCCATGGGAATGGCCTCAACCGGGTCCTTGGGCTCATGTCACAGTACAGGTGATCCCATTGCCCAATCTACAAACAGAGACCCTCCTACACACACGCACGCACATACACACACACATATGAGTTTGTGAGTTGAATTTGTACTTGCAGAGTTACAGTGCACTTTGCGCAAAACTGCATGAATCAATATACGTCTCTGGTAACTCATTTTTATCAACTAGAATCAGTCTAAACATTATGGAACAGAGAAGCACACGGGGGCAGACACCAGTTGTTAAATTTCACCTGAGAATGAAACTTTAAAATAAAAAGTTTTGCACTTTACATATTAAAGAAGTGACGGTAACATGGTCATTTTAGATTACATTACAGTGTGGAAACAGGCACTTCGGCCCAACAAGTCCACACCGACCCGCCGAAGTGCAACCCTCACATAACCCCTAACCTAACACTACGGGCAATTTAGTATGGCCAATTCACTTGACCTGCACATCTTTGGACTGTGGGAGGAAACCGGAGCACCCGGAGGAAACCCACGCAGACACGGGGTCAACGTGCAAACTCCACACAGTCAGTCGCCTGAGGCGGGAATTGAACGCCGGACTCTGGCGCTGTGACGCAGGAGTGCTAACCGTGCCGCCCACATTCTGCCATTCTAACAGATCGGAGACTTAGCAAACAATCAAGGTATTTTTCAATGTATAATTTGAGTTACATCACACTGTAAACATGTGCTATAAATTCTGTGTCTTACAACTGTGTACTCCACAATCACCTGATGAATGAGCAGCAGTCCGAAAGATAGTACGTCCAATTAAGCCTGTTGGAGTGTAACCTGGTGTTGTGTGATTTTCAAATTTGCATGCACCAGTCCAAAACCGGCATCTCCAACTCATTCGATACGAGGCGCTCTGGTCACAGAACCAAACTTTCTGCATCCAACATATTAAATCCTTGAAAAAAAACTATATGTTTCAATAAGGATCATTTTTGTAGTACTGAGTCTGAGCAGGCTAAGTCAACTGATTGCAGCGTTTCTTCCCATTTGATTTCATCTCCGAAATGAAATTCTCACTGACTCTGACAGAAATGCTACCTTTGCTGTTTTGTAATGTCAGGAACTCATGTTTAATATAATATTTTCATAAGGAGCAACAAATATTTTTCCCTGACTGGAAATCAACATTGGGAAATGGCAGTGAGACAGCTGAATTTCAGCACTTGCACACCAAAGAAGACGTATGCAATTCTTGCAACAATTCTTGATGACTTTGATTTTGCCTTTTTGCCTTCAGTTGAAAAATGACAGTTTTTGAGTTTTTCAAAGCATGGCGAATGGTCCTTCAGCCTATTGCATCATTATCAGTCATCAAACATCTGGCTTGTAAACACAGTTTCCATCACGTGACTCATCGTCTGGTGTGTTCTAACATTTCAAGTCTTTAGTTACATTGTTATGCAATTTCTTAAGGGCTTAAGTGGAACAAAAACACCTCTGTGAACTAACAGTTCTGAAAGACAAACTCTTTCTCAGAGCCGTTTGTCAGTTTTCCTCAGGATGCTGAGGAAAATGTTTCTGCAGTCACATCTGAATTGGTTTACCCTGTTTCTTCTTCAGCTTCCTTCTTCTTTCGATGAAATGGTTTAGAT
Source organism: Chiloscyllium plagiosum (assembly GCF_004010195.1). NCBI lineage: Eukaryota > Metazoa > Chordata > Chondrichthyes > Orectolobiformes > Hemiscylliidae > Chiloscyllium > Chiloscyllium plagiosum. The sequence continues at coordinate 57,747 of NW_025215268.1, forward strand.
TCCAATACAGGCACAAGGTGCGGGTTGCAGAAGTCACGTGTTTGCACTTTCACTGACACTCTGTCTCACCGGGAGCTGCAGTCCTTCCCCACGCTGATTCAGACAGCACTGTCCTTCCTGTGACATGTCCCATGGAGAATGGAAGGATAGGCATTAATAACACGCACTTGGAAACGGAGCGAATGTTTTAAAACCTTTACAGTGCCCCAGCGAGGAATTAAGCTCCTATCTCCCGCATAACATACGGCGACACTAACCACTATATTACCGAGGACAACAGTTTCAAAGGAGACACTTCAGCCCGCTGTGGTTGCATTTGTCAAAAGCAACTGCTTAACGACCCGAATCGTTTAGCCCATAGCCTTACAGGTATTGGCAGAACATATTCACATCTGAATATTCCTTCAGGTGAGAAAGATTGCTGCCTCTCTGAACCTTACAGACAGTGTGCTCCAAATTCGAACACCCGCCGGCCTATACCGTTTTTCTACACATCTACTTAAACCTTTCTGTCTCTCTCATCAAATTTCTGGCTCCCTGTGATCGTTCTTTCCATCGATGGGAAACGCTTCTTTAGTCTACTTTATCTATACCTCTCACAAACCCCTCTGCACGGTGACAAACAACCCCAGTTTGTCCTGTCTCCTTTCATGACTGAAACTCTTCTGCCTAGACACTATCCGAGTGAATCTCTCCTGCAACTTTCCCAGTGCGAACTCATCCTTGGACAATTCTAGCAATGAGCCGAATGAACATATTTCCATTCTGTAATAGCATCGGGGTATTTATTGCCTTCCGGCTTGGAGTCACGTGGACGCCAGACCAGATAAGGACGGTCGTTTCCTTCCCTCAAGGACGTCAGTGAAACAGATGGGTTTTTCAGACAACGTATTCTAAATTCTAGGCATTTATTGCATTCACATGCGACCATCGTCGTGGTGTGGTGGGAATCCAACCCGTCTCCACAGAACACTACCTGGCTTTACTGTGTTAACAATCCAGCAATAAGACCACTAGGCTATCGCAGAAAGCCCTCATGGGGGATCTTTTCCAATAGAGCCTCTTTTCCCCTATTATTCCCTATGCCCTTTTATTGAGCCGCACGCTCCAATAATCTCTGGTCCTTGTCAGTAAAAGCTGCTAAAAGAGAATTGATCTCACAGCCACAATATCCAAACGGGTCGAATGATTTGAAGATGCCAATGAAGAGATGGTCACCCAGCAACAGTGAGTGCAACGGCACAGACTGGATGGCATCAATGTGAAAGTGTATGTTAAATTGTGCAATGCCTCAGTCAAATGGGATGAGGGACGGAAGAGAGAGTTAGGGAGAGTGCGAGGGAGAGACATCTTCAAGAACTTTTGGGTTTAAATCCTGATACATGAAACGCAGAAATATCAGAGAACAAAATTCGATGGAAAACGAATCATCACCTCGGAGAATATTATGTGAAAACGATTAATTTCTTACCGTGTTTCACCAAAAGTAAACCTTTGAGACCGCCATGATGTGGATTCAAGCCGAATTCGCTGCAATCACAACGCAGAATACGAACTATTGAACGGTTACAGCATTCCACAGACAACGCTTGCAAACTGCAACCAGTATGGTAGTGGAGGAAATGTCAGGAAGAATGTATAATATCAAGACTT
>NW_025215268.1:59834-80000 GCF_004010195.1 Chiloscyllium plagiosum
AATCACACATAATCCCAGGTCCGGACCCGGAATCAGAGAAACTGTGTGAAGCATGCACGAAGATCCAATCGGAAATTGGGATGGAATGACGAGAGAGAGGCGCATGTATTTCCGAGGTTGGGACAGCTCTTGGTCAAAAGCGGGGCGGAAGGAAATACTTTCCCTCATTTATAATATTATGACCATGAACAGTACATGTTGCTGAGACAGCCGATTGGCGCATCTAAAGCGTGTGGAGACTTTAACTTTGGGGTGGCAAGGTTCGAAATTTCATTTTCCTATTTGGATCAGTGTTTTTGACATTGACAGTAGGATATGCTTTTGTTGCATCAGCTCAGAATCAGCTTCTTGTTCCCAATAAATACTGCAACCTGGAGAAGGTGGTGTTGTGGTTTTATAATTAACTCGTCATCCGTGGGGACTCACACACGGAACTGGTAATGTTAAAGTTCGACGAATAAAACCTGGAATGAAAGCCTGACCTCAGGAACAGAGAACATGCCTTTAATTTCCTGCAATCCATTCATGCATATCGCTTATGCATGGGATGCCACCATCTTTACCCAATCCGGCCTACTTGTGACTCCAGGACCTGAACAACATAGCTGACCCTAATCTGAGAATGACGACCGTGTGGGAAGCAGGCCATTCGGCCCTTCCCGTCGACACCATCCCTTCGAAGCGCATCCTATCCGACCAACACTCCATAACAATTCATTTCCCCTTCATTTTCTATGGCTGATCCCAGTAACATGTACACCTTCAGACTGTGGGAGGAAACTCACACAAGCAAAGAGAGAATGTGCAAAATGCACACAGTCACATGAGATTGGGATCGAATCCATGTCTCTCGTGCAGCGAGACAGCAGCGAATCAGGAATAACAACAAATGCTGTCCTGAGCAGCGACATCCACACCCTGTGGGTCTATCGGGAAGAATAAAAACACATCCCCAACATGGACAACGGGACTTGTGTCTGCGTGGACATGAGTTGAACCTATCGTTCTTCCTGGGTAGATACAATGACACCGATATCCCAGAGAAATCAGCGCAATGCGGGATTCAATTATCTGCTGAAGTGGAAACTTATTTACGCAGTCAAACTGGGGACAGTCTGTTCAACAGTCCCGTGTGTGGGAAGGGCTCAATGTGCAGAAGAACCTCCAGATTTACCAGCAAGATTACATATCCCAGAAGGAGATCAATTAAACTGTCAACGCTGCTGTTAATCCAAACCAGCTGCCAGTTTCATAGTGTCAAATTCATCGACTCACACACCATGAAAACAGGCCTTTCACTCCTACCAACTCATACTGCACATAATGGCAAACTAAATGAGTCGCATCTGACGGCTCTTGTAACTGCTGAGGGTTAATAATGCCCTTGTGATATAATTATTGCATTGTTAATATGAATGTCCAGATATAATTCTATGGACACGGCTTCAAACCTTGGCATGGCAGATGCTGGAATTTTATTTAAATAAATACCTAGAGTCTAATGATGATGTTGAATCAGTTGTTATGGATCTGATTCACTAATGCCTGATAGGGAAGGAAACTGCCATACCTATCTGGTCTGGCTGGTATGTGACTCCAGATCCATAATATCGTAGTTTATTCTGAACTTCCCTCTGGGCAATAAATAATGTACTAGTCATGAATGAATATCTTTTGTTAATCCCACTGAAAGTTTCCAAATCATTTATCGATCCAAATATCCTGCAAATATTGTAAATGTACTTTCATTCATCACTGCACACATAAACCATCCTCTGTTCAACAAAAAGCCTCTCATGTCTTATTTTAAATCCCTCTTTTCATTTTAAACATTTGCGCTCTCGTCTTGAAGCACCGCTCCTTGAAGAAAAGACAGTTACAGTTAACTCTATCTGAACTCTCAATAATTTATAAATTTCTATCAGGTCGCCTTTCAAATTCCAGTGTTTGAGTGAAAATATTCTCAGCCTATCCAGCCTTTCGTTATAACACAAACCTTCCCCACTAGCCATACGCTATTATCCCTGTTCTAAACCTACTCCAGCTGAATATTTTCCTTGCTATGACTGGGCGACAAGAACTGGACACAATATTCCAGAAGAGGCATCACCCAATTTCCTATTCAACTTCAACATAACATACCAACTCCTACTATCAAAGGACTGAGCAACGAAGGCAAGATGACATTTTTTTAACCATTCTGTCTGTCTATGAAGCAAAATAAAAAGAATTATGTACTTGCATTCCTGGCCTTCGTGTTCCACAACACGATGCAATGCCCGATCATTAATTGTATAAGTCCTACTCTTATTTGATGTAGCAAAATGCAATACCTTCCATTTATCCAGATTGAACTCTATGTGACATTTTTCTGCCCAAAGACGCATTGGATTAAGAGCCCTCTGGAATCTTAGATCACCTTCTTTACAGTCTCCAATTCTGTTGTCCTCTGCAAGCTTATGAACCATGGCTTCTACGAGTTCTATTGTTTTCTCATATAGGTCAACGATTTTTAATTATTTGTCGTGGCCATCATTTAGCAGTTTGCAAATCATGTAACAATTAGTCATGTAGTTAACCATGAGGAAGAATGCCATAGACTACAGGGAGATTGGAAACAAATGGCAAGAAAATGTGCTGAAAGGAATTCAATCCAGTTAAGTGCGTGATAATGAATTTGGGGAGAAACAACGATAAAAGTGTGAATGTTAACAGTAATAAAAGAGAAATTGGAGTAGGCATTCACGAATTTTTGAAGGTGATTGGGCAAGGGATCAAGTGGTCTCGCAGGGTAAGAGATGCTTTCTGTTATTGACAGCAGGTGGGAATATAAGAGCAGGGAAATGATGCTGGAACTTTAGCAACTGCCTGTTCAGAGAAGAGTCAGGGGACCGGCCACAATTCTGGTCATTGCGTTAATCTTTTTTTTCCGGAAGAATGATAAAACAGAAGATGGAGGGCTGAAAGAGACCTTTTGGCCCATCAAGTCTGGATCAGCACTAAATCAGATCTTCGCTGACAATGCTTCAAGGCAGGCTGGCATGTTCCTTGGAGGGGAACTTGCAGATTGAGGTCAATCGATGCATAAGTCCATAAGACAATAGAGCAGAAATTAAGCCATTCAGCGCAGTGAGTCTGCTCTGCTTTCTGTCCTGCGAGCGCACCTTGCCTCCGACACCATGGGCTCTTATCTTATTCTGTAGCCTCCTGTGCGGCAAATATCAAAGGCCTTCAAGTCCAGACACATAACATCCAATGGCTCTCCTTGGTCTACCTTCCTCGATACTTCCTCAAAGCGGAATTCTTACAGATTTATCAAGCATGGCCTCCCCTTGTTGAAACCATGCTGACTTTGCTTTATTTTTACATACACTTCCAAGTATTCAGAAATTTCTTCCAATGCAATGGATTCCAGGACCTTATCCACAACCAAGTTTCGGCTGATTGGTCTGCAATTTGCAGCTTTTGCGTTGTTTCTTATTAAAATGGGGTGTCACGTTTGTGAATTTTCAGTCTTGTAGCACCCTTCCTGATTCTAGCGATTCCTGAAAGTTCCCCACTAACGCATGCACGATTTCTTCAGTTGTCTACCTGGCGGGTACTCTACCTGACCCAGATGATTTATCCACTTTCAGGCCATTCAGTGCTTCTTGCACCTTCTCAGTGATGGCACGAGACTCACTTCTGTTCCCCCATTCTCTTGTATGTTTGGGTATAACTCATGTCTTCCACTGCGAAGACAGGCACAAAATATTTTTTTCAGTTCCTCAACCCATTGTCGACTTCTTCCTCTCTTTTGCGTTTATATGAATAAAGAAACAACTGCAGTCTTCCTTTATATTCTTGGTTTTCTTATATTTAATCTTCTCCCACCTCATTTGTTTTGTTGTTGCCCTTTGTAGGTCTTTGTGAGCTTCCCAATCCTCTAATTGCTCACTGCCCTTCGCCACATTATCTATTTTCTCTTTTGCTTTTATGCTATTGATGACTTCCTAAGTCAGCCATGGTTGCCTCATTCTCCCTGCACCATGCCTCATTTTACACACGATGTGTCTCTGATGTGTCTGCTGAATTATGCTCAGAAACTCCTGCCATTGCATTTCCACTTTCTTGCTTTCTTGCTAGGCTCCTCACCTCACCAATTTCATCCAGCTCCTCCCTCATGTCTCTTTAATTGTCTTTATTCAACTTTAAAACTATTAACTCTGATCGTATATTCTCCCTCTCAAATTGCAGGGGAATGTAATCATGTTATCATCAAAGGATCCTAAAGGTTCCTTTATCTTCAGCTCCCTTGTCACGTCTGCCTCATTGCACAACTCTAAATCCAGTATTGCCTGTTCCCTCCTTGGCTCCACCACAAGCTGCTCCAAAAATCCATCTCGTCGACATTTCACATTTGAATTGAATTGAATTTATTGTCACGTGTTCTGAGGCACAGTGAAAAGCTTTGTCTTGCGATCAATACAAGCAGATCGCTGTGTTAAGTAGCATAGATGTATAAAGAAAATGTAAACATATAATATGTTGACCTTTGTGATTGTCCAGGCCGAGTTCACCACTCGCTGTGTCTCCGATCTTGAATGGTACAGATGCCATACCTGGTACTGATACATCCAGACAGAATGCTCTCAATGCCGCACCAATAAACGTTGGCAAATGTATTCGTAGTAGTGCTCTAAGTGATCATCAATTTAAAAAAACATTTCCACCACCTTTTGCGAGATGTCATCATCACACATTTATCCCTCTCCCGTCCTTGTCCACTATCTACAGGGACCATTCCCTACAGGAAATCCTGTTGCACTTTGCCTTCACGCCCAACACCTCCCGCAACTCGCCCCATGGAGTCTTCCCACTGCATCGCTGCTTTTGTGACACATAAATGCATAGAACCTAAAAACCCGAGCAGGGGTAGGCTGTCCGGCCCTTCAAGCCTGCTCCGCCGTTCAATGACATCATTGCTGATCTTTATAAGGACTCAAATCCGCTTACTCGCCCTCTCACTCTATCGCTTATTTCATTTATTGTTCAAAAGAAGTATCACTCTTATCTATAAAAAAACCTTTGTTGTAACAGCATCAGGTTCTTCGCTGGGCAAGGTTTTCCAAATAGTAATATCCGTCTGGGTGGAGAAGGTCCTTCTGAACTCAGTCCTAAATCTGCTCCCTCTAATCCTGAGGCTATGCCCTCCTGTCAGAATTTCACCCGCAATGTGGAAGCATCCTTTCCAATTCTACCTAATCTATTCCGTTCAAAGTAAGATTCCCCGCTTATTCTTCTAAATTCCAAAGAAAATAATCCTAATCTACGTAGTCTCTCTTTATAGTCCAACCCCCTCACCTCTGGAATCAACCTAGTGAACCTCCTCTCCACCGCCACCCCCCACCCCATTCCGCCCAGTGCCAGTACATCCGTTCTCAAGTAAGGGGACCAAAAGTGCACGCAATGCACCAAGGATAACCTCACCAGCACCTTTTACAGCTGCAACATAACATCTCCACAGGGATGGTTGTTCTCTGTATTAAACACAGGGATTCATGTTCTTTATATTAGGCACAGAATCTGCTGTTCTCTATATTATACACAGGGATGGTTGTTCTCTGTATTAAACACAGGGATTCATGTTCTTTATATTAGGCACAGAATCTGCTGTTCTCTATATTATACACAGGGATGGTTGTTCTCTGTATTAAACACAGGGATTCATGTTCTTTATATTAGGCACAGAATCTGCTGTTCTCTATATTATACACAGGGATGGTTGTTCTCTGTATTAAACACAGGGATTCATGTTCTTTATATTAGGCACAGAATCTGCTGTTCTCTATATTATACACAGGGATGGTTGTTCTCTGTATTAAACACAGGGATTCATGTTCTTTATATTAGGCACAGAATCTGCTGTTCTCTATATTATACACAGGGATGGTTGTTCTCTGTATTAAACACAGGGATTCATGTTCTTTATATTAGGCACAGAATCTGCTGTTCTCTATATTATACACAGGGATGGTTGTTCTCTGTATTAAACACAGGGATTCATGTTCTTTATATTAGGCACAGAATCTGCTGTTCTCTATATTATACACAGGGATGGTTGTTCTCTGTATTAAACACAGGGATTCATGTTCTTTATATTAGGCACAGAATCTGCTGTTCTCTATATTATACACAGGGATGGTTGTTCTCTGTATTAAACACAGGGATTCATGTTCTTTATATTAGGCACAGAATCTGCTGTTCTCTATATTATACACAGGGATGGTTGTTCTCTGTATTAAACACAGGGATTCATGTTCTTTATATTAGGCACAGAATCTGCTGTTCTCTATATTATACACAGGGATGGTTGTTCTCTGTATTAAACACAGGGATTCATGTTCTTTATATTAGGCACAGAATCTGCTGTTCTCTATATTATACACAGGGATGGTTGTTCTCTGTATTAAACACAGGGATTCATGTTCTTTATATTAGGCACAGAATCTGCTGTTCTCTATATTATACACAGGGATGGTTGTTCTCTGTATTAAACACAGGGATTCATGTTCTTTATATTAGGCACAGAATCTGCTGTTCTCTATATTATACACAGGGATGGTTGTTCTCTGTATTAAACACAGGGATTCATGTTCTTTATATTAGGCACAGAATCTGCTGTTCTCTATATTATACACAGGGATGGTTGTTCTCTGTATTAAACACAGGGATTCATGTTCTTTATATTAGGCACAGAATCTGCTGTTCTCTATATTATACACAGGGATGGTTGTTCTCTGTATTAAACACAGGGATTCATGTTCTTTATATTAGGCACAGAATCTGCTGTTCTCTATATTATACACAGGGATGGTTGTTCTCTGTATTAAACACAGGGATTCATGTTCTTTATATTAGGCACAGAATCTGCTGTTCTCTATATTATACACAGGGATGGTTGTTCTCTGTATTAAACACAGGGATTCATGTTCTTTATATTAGGCACAGAATCTGCTGTTCTCTATATTATACACAGGGATGGTTGTTCTCTGTATTAAACACAGGGATTCATGTTCTTTATATTAGGCACAGAATCTGCTGTTCTCTATATTATACACAGGGATGGTTGTTCTCTGTATTAAACACAGGGATTCATGTTCTTTATATTAGGCACAGAATCTGCTGTTCTCTATATTATACACAGGGATGGTTGTTCTCTGTATTAAACACAGGGATTCATGTTCTTTATATTAGGCACAGAATCTGCTGTTCTCTATATTATACACAGGGATGGTTGTTCTCTGTATTAAACACAGGGATTCATGTTCTTTATATTAGGCACAGAATCTGCTGTTCTCTATATTATACACAGGGATGGTTGTTCTCTGTATTAAACACAGGGATTCATGTTCTTTATATTAGGCACAGAATCTGCTGTTCTCTATATTATACACAGGGATGGTTGTTCTCTGTATTAAACACAGGGATTCATGTTCTTTATATTAGGCACAGAATCTGCTGTTCTCTATATTATACACAGGGATGGTTGTTCTCTGTATTAAACACAGGGATTCATGTTCTTTATATTAGGCACAGAATCTGCTGTTCTCTATATTATACACAGGGATGGTTGTTCTCTGTATTAAACACAGGGATTCATGTTCTTTATATTAGGCACAGAATCTGCTGTTCTCTATATTATACACAGGGATGGTTGTTCTCTGTATTAAACACAGGGATTCATGTTCTTTATATTAGGCACAGAATCTGCTGTTCTCTATATTATACACAGGGATGGTTGTTCTCTGTATTAAACACAGGGATTCATGTTCTTTATATTAGGCACAGAATCTGCTGTTCTCTATATTATACACAGGGATGGTTGTTCTCTGTATTAAACACAGGGATTCATGTTCTTTATATTAGGCACAGAATCTGCTGTTCTCTATATTATACACAGGGATGGTTGTTCTCTGTATTAAACACAGGGATTCATGTTCTTTATATTAGGCACAGAATCTGCTGTTCTCTATATTATACACAGGGATGGTTGTTCTCTGTATTAAACACAGGGATTCATGTTCTTTATATTAGGCACAGAATCTGCTGTTCTCTATATTATACACAGGGATGGTTGTTCTCTGTATTAAACACAGGGATTCATGTTCTTTATATTAGGCACAGAATCTGCTGTTCTCTATATTATACACAGGGATGGTTGTTCTCTGTATTAAACACAGGGATTCATGTTCTTTATATTAGGCACAGAATCTGCTGTTCTCTATATTATACACAGGGATGGTTGTTCTCTGTATTAAACACAGGGATTCATGTTCTTTATATTAGGCACAGAATCTGCTGTTCTCTATATTATACACAGGGATGGTTGTTCTCTGTATTAAACACAGGGATTCATGTTCTTTATATTAGGCACAGAATCTGCTGTTCTCTATATTATACACAGGGATGGTTGTTCTCTGTATTAAACACAGGGATTCATGTTCTTTATATTAGGCACAGAATCTGCTGTTCTCTATATTATACACAGGGATGGTTGTTCTCTGTATTAAACACAGGGATTCATGTTCTTTATATTAGGCACAGAATCTGCTGTTCTCTATATTATACACAGGGATGGTTGTTCTCTGTATTAAACACAGGGATTCATGTTCTTTATATTAGGCACAGAATCTGCTGTTCTCTATATTATACACAGGGATGGTTGTTCTCTGTATTAAACACAGGGATTCATGTTCTTTATATTAGGCACAGAATCTGCTGTTCTCTATATTATACACAGGGATGGTTGTTCTCTGTATTAAACACAGGGATTCATGTTCTTTATATTAGGCACAGAATCTGCTGTTCTCTATATTATACACAGGGATGGTTGTTCTCTGTATTAAACACAGGGATTCATGTTCTTTATATTAGGCACAGAATCTGCTGTTCTCTATATTATACACAGGGATGGTTGTTCTCTGTATTAAACACAGGGATTCATGTTCTTTATATTAGGCACAGAATCTGCTGTTCTCTATATTATACACAGGGATGGTTGTTCTCTGTATTAAACACAGGGATTCATGTTCTTTATATTAGGCACAGAATCTGCTGTTCTCTATATTATACACAGGGATGGTTGTTCTCTGTATTAAACACAGGGATTCATGTTCTTTATATTAGGCACAGAATCTGCTGTTCTCTATATTATACACAGGGATGGTTGTTCTCTGTATTAAACACAGGGATTCATGTTCTTTATATTAGGCACAGAATCTGCTGTTCTCTATATTATACACAGGGATGGTTGTTCTCTGTATTAAACACAGGGATTCATGTTCTTTATATTAGGCACAGAATCTGCTGTTCTCTATATTATACACAGGGATGGTTGTTCTCTGTATTAAACACAGGGATTCATGTTCTTTATATTAGGCACAGAATCTGCTGTTCTCTATATTATACACAGGGATGGTTGTTCTCTGTATTAAACACAGGGATTCATGTTCTTTATATTAGGCACAGAATCTGCTGTTCTCTATATTATACACAGGGATGGTTGTTCTCTGTATTAAACACAGGGATTCATGTTCTTTATATTAGGCACAGAATCTGCTGTTCTCTATATTATACACAGGGATGGTTGTTCTCTGTATTAAACACAGGGATTCATGTTCTTTATATTAGGCACAGAATCTGCTGTTCTCTATATTATACACAGGGATGGTTGTTCTCTGTATTAAACACAGGGATTCATGTTCTTTATATTAGGCACAGAATCTGCTGTTCTCTATATTATACACAGGGATGGTTGTTCTCTGTATTAAACACAGGGATTCATGTTCTTTATATTAGGCACAGAATCTGCTGTTCTCTATATTATACACAGGGATGGTTGTTCTCTGTATTAAACACAGGGATTCATGTTCTTTATATTAGGCACAGAATCTGCTGTTCTCTATATTATACACAGGGATGGTTGTTCTCTGTATTAAACACAGGGATTCATGTTCTTTATATTAGGCACAGAATCTGCTGTTCTCTATATTATACACAGGGATGGTTGTTCTCTGTATTAAACACAGGGATTCATGTTCTTTATATTAGGCACAGAATCTGCTGTTCTCTATATTATACACAGGGATGGTTGTTCTCTGTATTAAACACAGGGATTCATGTTCTTTATATTAGGCACAGAATCTGCTGTTCTCTATATTATACACAGGGATGGTTGTTCTCTGTATTAAACACAGGGATTCATGTTCTTTATATTAGGCACAGAATCTGCTGTTCTCTATATTATACACAGGGATGGTTGTTCTCTGTATTAAACACAGGGATTCATGTTCTTTATATTAGGCACAGAATCTGCTGTTCTCTATATTATACACAGGGATGGTTGTTCTCTGTATTAAACACAGGGATTCATGTTCTTTATATTAGGCACAGAATCTGCTGTTCTCTATATTATACACAGGGATGGTTGTTCTCTGTATTAAACACAGGGATTCATGTTCTTTATATTAGGCACAGAATCTGCTGTTCTCTATATTATACACAGGGATGGTTGTTCTCTGTATTAAACACAGGGATTCATGTTCTTTATATTAGGCACAGAATCTGCTGTTCTCTATATTATACACAGGGATGGTTGTTCTCTGTATTAAACACAGGGATTCATGTTCTTTATATTAGGCACAGAATCTGCTGTTCTCTATATTATACACAGGGATGGTTGTTCTCTGTATTAAACACAGGGATTCATGTTCTTTATATTAGGCACAGAATCTGCTGTTCTCTATATTATACACAGGGATGGTTGTTCTCTGTATTAAACACAGGGATTCATGTTCTTTATATTAGGCACAGAATCTGCTGTTCTCTATATTATACACAGGGATGGTTGTTCTCTGTATTAAACACAGGGATTCATGTTCTTTATATTAGGCACAGAATCTGCTGTTCTCTATATTATACACAGGGATGGTTGTTCTCTGTATTAAACACAGGGATTCATGTTCTTTATATTAGGCACAGAATCTGCTGTTCTCTATATTATACACAGGGATGGTTGTTCTCTGTATTAAACACAGGGATTCATGTTCTTTATATTAGGCACAGAATCTGCTGTTCTCTATATTATACACAGGGATGGTTGTTCTCTGTATTAAACACAGGGATTCATGTTCTTTATATTAGGCACAGAATCTGCTGTTCTCTATATTATACACAGGGATGGTTGTTCTCTGTATTAAACACAGGGATTCATGTTCTTTATATTAGGCACAGAATCTGCTGTTCTCTATATTATACACAGGGATGGTTGTTCTCTGTATTAAACACAGGGATTCATGTTCTTTATATTAGGCACAGAATCTGCTGTTCTCTATATTATACACAGGGATGGTTGTTCTCTGTATTAAACACAGGGATTCATGTTCTTTATATTAGGCACAGAATCTGCTGTTCTCTATATTATACACAGGGATGGTTGTTCTCTGTATTAAACACAGGGATTCATGTTCTTTATATTAGGCACAGAATCTGCTGTTCTCTATATTATACACAGGGATGGTTGTTCTCTGTATTAAACACAGGGATTCATGTTCTTTATATTAGGCACAGAATCTGCTGTTCTCTATATTATACACAGGGATGGTTGTTCTCTGTATTAAACACAGGGATTCATGTTCTTTATATTAGGCACAGAATCTGCTGTTCTCTATATTATACACAGGGATGGTTGTTCTCTGTATTAAACACAGGGATTCATGTTCTTTATATTAGGCACAGAATCTGCTGTTCTCTATATTATACACAGGGATGGTTGTTCTCTGTATTAAACACAGGGATTCATGTTCTTTATATTAGGCACAGAATCTGCTGTTCTCTATATTATACACAGGGATGGTTGTTCTCTGTATTAAACACAGGGATTCATGTTCTTTATATTAGGCACAGAATCTGCTGTTCTCTATATTATACACAGGGATGGTTGTTCTCTGTATTAAACACAGGGATTCATGTTCTTTATATTAGGCACAGAATCTGCTGTTCTCTATATTATACACAGGGATGGTTGTTCTCTGTATTAAACACAGGGATTCATGTTCTTTATATTAGGCACAGAATCTGCTGTTCTCTATATTATACACAGGGATGGTTGTTCTCTGTATTAAACACAGGGATTCATGTTCTTTATATTAGGCACAGAATCTGCTGTTCTCTATATTATACACAGGGATGGTTGTTCTCTGTATTAAACACAGGGATTCATGTTCTTTATATTAGGCACAGAATCTGCTGTTCTCTATATTATACACAGGGATGGTTGTTCTCTGTATTAAACACAGGGATTCATGTTCTTTATATTAGGCACAGAATCTGCTGTTCTCTATATTATACACAGGGATGGTTGTTCTCTGTATTAAACACAGGGATTCATGTTCTTTATATTAGGCACAGAATCTGCTGTTCTCTATATTATACACAGGGACTGCGGTTCTCGGCATTGTACGCAGAGAGTGCTTTTCTCTATTTTATATACAGTGACTGCTGTTCTCTAGATTTTACATATGGACCACTGTTCTTTATATTGTGCACAGGCACTACTGTTCTCTAAATTAGACACAGGGACTGCTGTCCCCTATATTAAACACAGGGACTGGGATAGATGTTCTGTATATTATACACAGTGACTCATAATCTCTATATTGTACACAGGGACTGCTGTTCTCTATATTACACCCAGACACTGGTGTTCTCTATATTATACACAGGGTCGACTGTTCTCTTCATTAAACACAGGAAGTCATGTTCTTTATATTGTGCACAGGCACTGATGTTCTCTAAAATAGACACATGAACTGCTGTCCTCTATATTATACACAGGGACTGCTTTCCCCATATTGTACAAAGGGACTGCTGCTGTTTATATTATGCACAGGCACTGCAGTTCTTTGAAATTGACACAGAGACTGCTGTTCTCTATATTATATACAGAAACTGCTGATTTCCGTATGATACACAGGGGCTGCTGGTCTCGACACTGTACACAGAGAGTGCTATCCTTTGAATTACACATCTGGATAGTTGTCCTCGATATTAGACACAGGGACTGCTGTTTTCTATATTATAAACAGGTACAGCTATTCTCTATACTATTCCCAGTGAATGTTGTTCCCTGTATTAGACACAGGGACTGCTGTTCTCTATATTATACACAGGACTGCTTTTCTCTATATTATACACAGGGACTGCTGTTTTCTGTATTATACAGTTGGACTGCTGTTCTCTATATTATACACAAGAATCACTGATTTCTAAATTAAACACAAGGATTCATTTTTTTGTATTAGACACAGCATCTGCTGTTCTCTATATTTTTCACAGGGTCTGGTGTTCACCAAATTGTACACAGGGACTGCTGTTTTCTGTCTCATACAGCAGGACTGCTGTTCTTTAGATTATACATATGAACTGCTGTTGTCTCTATTACACACAGGGACTGCTGTTCTTTATATAGTGCACAGGCACTACTGTTCTCAAATACACAGAGGGACTGCTGTTCTCTATATTATACTCAGGGACTGCTGTTCTCAACACTGCACACAGAGAGTGCTTTTCTCTCGATGATAAATTTGGACTGCTGTTCTCTATATTAGACACAGGGACTGCTGTTGTCTATATTATACACAGGTACAGCTATTCTCTTTATTATACATGTGACAGTTGTTGCCTATATTAGACACCGGGACAGCTGTTCCCTATATGAGACACAGAGACTGATGTTCTCTATATTATGCACAGGCAATCCTGTTCTCGAAAATAACCACAGAAACTGTTGTTCTCTATATTATACACAGGACTGCTGTTCTCTTTATTAAACACAGGGACTGCTGTTCTCTTTATTCAACACAGGGACTGATGTTCTCTTTATTCAACACAGGGACTGCTGTTTTCTATATTATACATAAGAAGTTATTTCCTCTATATTATACACAGTGACAGTTGTTCCCAATATGAGACACAGTGTCTACTGTTCTATATGTTATAAACAGTAACAGCTGGTCTCTATTATACACACGGACATACGTTCTCTACATTTCACAAAGTGACTACTGTTCTCTGTATGATACATAGGGACAACTATTCTCTATGCTATGCACAGGGACTGCCATTCACCAGAATACACACAGGCGCTGCACGGGGACTGCTGGTCTCTCTATTATATGTAGGACTGCTGTACTCTAGAATGTCCGCAGGAACGCATTTTTCTATGTGTTACATCGGGACTAGTGTTCTCTGCCAGACACTCAGACTGTTCTCTCTATTATGCACTGGCACAGCTGTTCTCTATATGAAACACAGGATCTGCTGTTCTCCACAGTATACACAGGGACTACGGTTCTCCACTTTAAAAACAGGGACTGCTGTTCTCCACAATGTACGCAGGGCTGCTGGTCTCTACATTTTACACATGGACTTCTGTTCTCTACCAGACACACTAGACAGCTGTTCTTTATATTATACACTGGCACTGCTGTTCTCCACATTAGAATCAGGGACTGCCACATTATTCTCAGTGTTTTCCATATTATACACAGTGACTGCTATTCTCTATATTATATACAGGGTCTGCTGCTCTCTTTATTAAACACAGGGAATGCTGTTCTCTGTATTATACACAGGGACAGCTGTTCTCCAGATTGTACACAGTGACTGCTGTTCTTTACATTATGCACCGGCACTGCTGTTCTCTATATTATACACAGGGACTACTGCATTCTAAATTATACATAGGGACTAATGTTTTCTATATTATACACAGGCACTGGTGTTCTCTGTATTATACACAGGGATTCATGTTCTGTATATTATACACAGCGACTGCTGTTCTCCATGTTGTACATCGGGACTGATGTTCTCCAAAATAGACACAGTGACTGCTGTTCTCTTTTCTATAGTCAGGGATGACCGTTCTCTATATCATACTCTGGGACAGCTGATATCTATATTATACACAGGGACAGCTGTCCTTTACAATGTACACAGGCTCTGCTGTTTTCTGCGTGTGCGCAGGGACTGCTGTTCTTTATTTTATATATAGGGAATGCTGTTCTGCGCAATAGACACAGAGAGTGCTGTTCTCTCTTATACACGGACATTGTTTTGTATAATTGACAGAAGGAGTGTTGTTCCCCATATTGTACACAGGTAAGTCTGTTCTCTGTATTACGCAGAGGGATTCCTGCTCTCTGTAATATACACAGGGACACATGTTCTCTATATTATACACAGCAACTGTTGTTCTCTGTATGAAACACAGGGACTGCTGTTCTATATTATACACAGGGATTGCTGTTCTCTTTATTAAAGACAGTTACTGCTGTTCTCTTATATTATATGTAGGACTGCTTTTCTCCACACAGTACACAGGGACTGCTCTTCCTGAAAATGTTTGCAGGACCGTTGTTTTCTACATTATACGCAGCGACTGCTGTTCTTCACATGAAACACAGGATCTGCTCTTCTCCACAACATACACAGGGACTACTGTTCTCCATAGTATAAACAGGGACTGTTGTTTTCTACATTATTCACATTATTCTACATTATTCACAGTGCCTGTTCTTTATATTTTACACAGTGACTGCTGTTCTCTATATTAAACAGAGGGATTGCTGCTCTTTTTATGAAACACAGGGACAGCGGTTCTCTATATTGTACACAGTGACTACTGTTCATTATATTATGCACAGGGACTGCTGTTCTCTGTATTATACACAGGGACTACTGTTCTCTACATTATACACAGGGATACCTGTTTTCTATATTGCACACAGTGACTCATGTTCTCTATATTGTGCACAAGGACTGCTGTTTTCTCTATTATATACAGGCACTGGCGTTCTCTTTATTATACACAGGGATGACAGTTCTCTATTATACACAAGGATTCAAGTTCTGCATTTTGCACACAGAGACTGCTGTTCTATATATTATACACAGAGACTCTATCTTATACACTATGACTGCTGTTCTCCATATTAGACACAGGGACTGCTGTTCTTTCCATTGTACACAGGGATTGATGTTCTCTCTATTGTGCACAGGGACTAATGTTCTCTGTATTATACACAAGGACTGCTGCTCTCTATATTATACACAGGAATACCTGTTCTCTGTATTGTACACAGTGACTCATGTTCTATATATTGTGTACAGGGGCTGCTGTTTTCTATATTTTACGCAGGCACTGGTGTTCTCTTTATTGTACACAACGACTGCTGTTCTCTATATTATACACAGGGACTCTATCTTATAGATTGGGACTGCTGTTCTCCCTATTAGTCACAAGGACTGCTGTTCTTTCCATTGTGCACAGGGATTGATGTTCTCTCTATTATGCACAGGGACTGCTGTTCTCAATGTTGTACACATGGGCTCTTGGTCTCAACATTGCACACAGTTACTGTTTTTCTCTGCATGTGCACAGGGACTGCTGTTCTCTATTTTATACTTAGAAACTTGCTGTTCTCTATGTTATACACAGGGACTGCTCATCTCTGTATTGTAGTGTGGGACTGCACTTCTCTATATTATACATAGGGACTGCTGTTCTGTCTGATAGACACAGGAGCAGCTGTTTTCTAAATTATATACAGGGACTACCATTCTGTATAACAGACACAGGAATTGCTGTTCTCTATATTATATTCAGGACTGTTCTTCTGTGTAATAAACACAGAGACTGTTGTTCTTTCTATCATACACAGGCACTGCTGTTCTCTATATGATACTCAGAGATTACTGTTCTCCATCATGTACCGAGGCACTGCTGTTCTCTTCACTGCACACACGGACTGCTGTTTTCCACATTGTACACAGTTACTGCAAAATAGCCAAAATATGGCTATTTTGTGGAATATAGACAGGTACAACTGTTGTCTATTTTGTACACAGGGACTGATGTTCTCTATAATACACTCAGGGACAGCTGTCCTCTATATTACACACAGAGACTGCTGTTCTCTATGGTGTACAGAGGGACTGCTTTTCTCTACATTATACACAGGAACGGCTGTTTCTTACATGAGACTCAGGGAATGTTATTTTTAATACACAGGAACTGCTGCTCCCTACATGGGACACAGGGATTGCTGTTCTCTCCATTATACACAGGGAATGCTATTTTATCCATTACACACAGGGACTGTTGTTCTCTATATTACACACAGACACTGGTGTTCTCTATGGTATACACAGGTACAGCTGTTCCCTTTATTAATATAGGGAATCATGTTCTTTATGGTGTAGGTTTGTTCACTGAGCTGTAGATTTGATATCCAGATGTTTCATTACCTGGCTACTTAACATCATCAGTGGCGACCTCCAAGTGAAGCAAAGCTGTTGTCTCCTGCTTTCTATTTATATCTTTCTCCTGGATGGGGTTCCTGGGATTTGTGGTGATGTCATTTCCTGTTTGTTTTCTGAGGGGTTGATGGATGGCATCTAGATCTGTGTGTTTGTTTATTTCGCTGTGGTTGGAGTGCCAGGCTTTTAGGAATTCTCTGGCATGCCTTTGCTTAGCCAGTCCCAGGATAGATGTGTTGTCCCAGTCGAAATGGTGGCTTTTTTCATCTGTGTGTAGGGCTACAAGGGAGAGAGGGTCGTGTCTTTTTGTGGCTAGCTGGTATTCATGTATCCTGGTGGCTAACGTTCTTCCTGTTTGTCCTACGTAGTGTTTGTGGCTGTCCTTGCATGGAATTTTGTAGATGACGTTGGTTTTGTCCATGTGATGTACTGGGTCTTTTAAGTTTGTTAGTTTTTGTTTGAGAGTGTTGGTGGGTTTGTGTGCTACTAGGATTCCGAGGGGTCTTAGTAGTCTGGCTGTCATTTCTGAAACTTCTTTGATGTATGGTAAGGTGGTTTGGGTTTCTGGCTGTGTTTGGTCTGCTTGTCGTGGTTTGTTCTTGAGGAATCTGCGCACTGTGTTTTTTGAGTATCCGTTCTTCTTGAATACGTTGTATAGGTGGTTCTCCTCTGTTTCGCGTAGTTTGGTCCCGTCGGGTTTCATTTTCTGGAATTCTATCTTGTTTAATTGTCTGGAATTGTGTAATTTTCTTAGGAGATATGTAATTTTGTTTCCTAGTTGTGGGGTTGGGCCTAGCGCCACCTGTTGGCAGGTGTTGGTGTCTGCGAGTAGTGCATTGACTTTCTCGATGTCGTCCCTTCTTTTCAGGATGACTGTGAGCCGACCTTTGTCTGCAGGTAATATAACGATGTTTTTGTCTTTTTTGAGGTTTCCTAGGGCTTTCTTTTCTTGTGTGTTCAGTTTGTTTCCTTCCCTCTTTCGGCTCAGAGTAGGTGTAACTGTCTGTCTGATCGTTTGTTGTGTTTCTTCCGTGAGATTGTTGTCGGAATCCTAGTAGTACACAAACCCACCAATACTCTCAAACAAAAACTAACAAACTTAAAAGACCGAGTACATCCCATGGACAAAACCAACGTCATCTACAAAATTCCATGCAAAGACTGCCACACACACTACATAGGACAAACAGGAAGAAAGTTAGCCACTAGGATACACGAACGCCAGCTAGCCACAAAAAGACATGACCCTCTCTCCCTCGTAGCCCTACACACAGATGAAAAAAGCCACCATTTCGATTGGAACAACACATAAAGGACCAGTACTACGCTGTAATGTGTCATGTTGAATTGGTCTCATGTCCGGTATTAGCCGAATGGTACCATAAAGGACCTGTACTGGCTGTAATTCCGTATATTCTATCTGCCTAACTTCCTTTATTAGCTGAGCGGTTCTATAAAGGACCAGTACTACGCTGTTGCATAAAGGACCTGTACTGCGCTGTAATGTGCTAAGTTGTATTGGTCTAATGTCCGGTATTAGCCGAATGATACCATAAAGGGCATGTACTGCGCTGTAATTCTGTATGTTCTATCAGACTAACTTCCATTATTAGCCGAGCTGTTCCAGAAAGGGCCTGTACTGCGCTATAAGGTGTTATGTTGTATTGGTCTAATGTCCGTTATTAGCCGAGTCGTTCCAAAAAGCAACTGTACTGTGCTGTAATGTTCCATGTTGTATTGGTCTAATGTCCGGTATTAGCCGAATGGTACCATAAAGGACCTGTCCTCCAGTGTAATGCTATATGTTCTATCAGTCTATATTCCTTTATTAGCCAAGCTGTTCCATAAAGGGCCTATACTGTGCTTTAATTGTCTACGTCTATGAACTCTATTTCTTTACCTGCCAAGCGGATCCATAAAGGACCTGTGCTGCTCTCTCATGTGCTATGTTGCATTGGTGTAATGTCCGGTATTCGCAGAGTGGTACCATAAAGAGCGTGTGCTGAGCTGTGATGCTGAATGTTCTATCAGTCTAACTTCCTTTATTAGCCGATCTGTTCCATAAAGTGCCTGTACTGTGCTATAATGTGCTAAATTGTATTGGTCTAATGTTTGGTATTAGCCGAATGGTACCATAAATGGCATGTACTGCGCTGTAATGCTGTATGTTCTATCAGTCTAACTTCCTACATTCGCCGAGCTGTTCCATGAAGGATCTGTACTGCTCTGTCATTTGCTATGTTGTTTTAGTCTAAATGTCCAGTATTCGCAGAGTGGTACCATAAGGGGCCTGGGCTGCACTGTAATGCTGTATGTTCTATCAGGTAGGTAAACAATGACTGCAGATGCTGGAAACCAGAATGTATGTTCTATCAGTCTAACTTCCTTTATTCGTCGAGCTATTTCATAAAGGGCCTGTACTGTGCTACAATTCTCTACTTTCTATGAACTATATTCCTTTATTGAGCAGTTCCATAAAGGATCAGTATTGCTCTGTAATATGCTATGTTGTATTGGTCTGATGTCCGGTATTAGCCGAGTAGTACCATAAAGAGCCTGTTCTGGCTGTAATTCCGTACGTTCTATCAGTCTAACTTCCTTTATTAGCTGAGCGGTTCCATAAAGGACCAGTACTACGCTGTATTGTGCTATGTTGAATTGGTCTGATGTCCGGTATTAGCCGAATGGTACCATAAAGGGCATGTACTGCACTGCAATGCTGTATGTTTAATCAGTCTAACTTCCTTTATTAGTCGAACTGTTCCATAAAGGGCTTGTACTGCGCTATAATGTTTACGTTGTATT
>NW_025215269.1:0-357 GCF_004010195.1 Chiloscyllium plagiosum
TTGAAACAATTCCAAATCCCTCGCAAATGAGGCTAGGGAAATCATAGTGGGGAACATTGAGGTCATAGGACAGTATAGCGCAAGAACAGGCCCTTCGGCCCACCATGTCTGTGCTGACCGTAATGCCATTCTAAACTAATCCCCTCTGCCTGCACATGGTCCGTATCCCTCTATTCCCTGCCTGTTCACGTGTCTCTCTAAATGTCCCTTGAACACTGTGACTGTATCTCCTTCTCCCATCTCCCCTGGCAATGCGTTCCAGGCACCTCCCACCCTCTGTGGAATTACACTTTCCTCGCTCATCTGCTTTAAACTTTCCCCCTCTCACCTTAACCCTGCGCCTCCTGGTATTTGAAG
>NW_025215269.1:23605-25312 GCF_004010195.1 Chiloscyllium plagiosum
CCAGGAGCAGTTACCCTCCCCACATGTAGGACTGTGTACACCACCCCAGTGCACTGATCTGTGAAACAGAAGCGGTTACAATCCCAGCATGTAGGAATCTGTACTCCGCCCCAGTGCATTTATCTGTAAACCAGGAGTAGTTATCCTCCCAGCATCTAGCACTGGGTACCCCACACTAGTGCATTGATATGTAACCAAGGAGCAGTTAACCTCCCAGAATGTAGAACTGTGTACACCACCCCAATGCATTGACCTGTAAACCAGGAGTACATACCTTCCCAGCATGTAGGACAGTGTACCCCACTCCAGTGCATTGATCAGAAACCCAGAAGCAGTTACTCTCCCAGCATGTACGATTGTGCACACCACCCCAGTGCATTGATCTGCAAACCAGGCGCAGCTACTCTCCCAGCATGTTGAGCTTTGCACACCACCCCAGTGCATTGATCTGCAAACCAGGCGCAGCTACTCTCCCAGCATGTTGAGCTTTGCACACCACCCCAGTGCATTGATCTGCAAACCAGGCGCAGCTACTCTCCCAGCATGTTGAGCTTTGCACACCACCCCAGTGCATTGATCAGTAAACCTGGAGCAGTTACCCTGGCAGGGTGTAGGACTGTGTACCCCCACTCATGTGCACTGATATGTAACCAAAGAGCAGTTACCATCAAAGCGTGTAGAACTGTGTGCACCACCCCAGTACATTGATTTGGAAACCTGGAGCAGTTACCCTCCCAGCATGTAGAGCTGTGTCACCACCCAAATGCATTGATCTGTAACCCAGGAGCAATTACCCTCCCGGCATGTAGGACTGTGTACACCACCCCAGTGCATTGATCTGTCAGCCAGGAGCAGTTACCCTCCCAAAATGTAGGACTGTGGACAACCACTCCAGTGCATTGCTCGGAAAACCAGGAGCAGTTACCATCTCAGCAATTAAGACCATGTACACCACTCCAGTGCATTGATCTGTAAACCAGGATCAGTTAAACTCCAAGCATGTAGGACTTTGTACACGACTCCAGTGCATTGATCTGTAAACCAGGGTTTACCGACCCAGCATGTCGGACTGGGTACACCACCCCTGTGCATTGATCTGTAAACCAGGGTTTACCGACCCAGCATGTCGGACTGTGTACACCACCCCAGTGCATTGATCTGTAAACCAGGAACAGTTACCCTCCCAACACGTAGGATTTGTATCGCACCCCAGTGCACTGATCTTTAACCCAGGAGCAGTTACCCTCCCAGCATGTCGTACACTGTACTCCACCTCGGAACATTGATTTGTAAACCAGGAGCAGTTACACTCCCCGCATGTATGACTGTGTACACTACACCAGTGCATTGATCTGTAAACCAGGAGCAGTTACCGTCCCAGCATGTAGGACTGTGTACACCACCACACCAGCGCATTGGTCTGTAAACAAGGAGCAGTTACCCTCCCAGCATGTAGGACTGTGTACACCACCCCAGTGCACTCATCGGTAAACAAGGAGCAGTTACCTTCCAAGCATGTAGGACTGTGTACACCACTTCATTGCATCGATCTGTAAGCCAGGAGCAGTTGCCCTCACCGCATATAGGACTGTGTACATCACCCCATTACATTGATCTGTGAACCACGAGCAGTTACATTCCCTACATGAAGGATAGGGTACACCACCCCAGTGCATTGATCTGAAACCCTGGAGCATTAACCACCGC
>NW_025215269.1:26285-50320 GCF_004010195.1 Chiloscyllium plagiosum
GCAGTTACCCTCTCAGCATGTAGGACTGTGTACATTACCGCAGTGCATTGATCTATAAACAAGGAGCAGATACCCTCCCAGCATGTAGGGCTGTGTACACCACTCCAGTGCACTCATCGGGAAACCAGGTGCAGTTACCTTCCAAGCATGTAGAACTGTGTACAGCACGTCAGTGTATCGATCTGCAAGCCAGGAGCAGTTGCCCTCACTGAATTTAGGATTGTGTACACCACTCAAGTGCATTGATTTGTAAACCAGGAGCAGTTACCCTCCAAGTATGTCGGACTGTGTACCCTACCCCAATGCATTGATCTGAAAACCAGAAGCAGTTACCCTCCAAGCATGTAGGACTGTGTACACCACCACAGTGCATTCGTCTGTAAACCAGCAGCAGTTACCCACCCAGCAGGTTGGACTGTGTACACCACCCCAGTGCATTGATCAGTAAACCATGAGCAGTTGCCCTCCCCGCATGTAAGACTGTGCACACCACCGCAGTGCATTGATCTGAAAACCAGGAGCAGTTCCCCTCCCCGCATGTAGGACTGTGTACACTACCACAGTGCATTGGTCTGTAAACCAGGAGCAGTTACCCTCCAAGTGTGTAGGACTGTGTACCCCACTCCACTGCATTGATCTGAAAACCAGGAGCAGTTACCCTCTTCGCATGTAGGACTGTGTACACCACCACAATGCATTGTTCTGTGAACCAGCAGCAGCTACCCACCCAGCATGTCGGACTGTTAACACCACCCCAGTGCATTGATCAGTAAACCAGCAGCAGTTACCCTCCCAGCATGTAAGACTCTGTACACCACCCCATTGCATTGATCTGAAAACCAGGAGCAGTTGACCTCAGGACTCCGGAACTCAATTCCTCTACCAATAAAAGCCAGTACGCCATATGCCTTCCAAGTATGTAGGACTGTGTACCCTACCCCAATGCATTGATCTGAAAACCAGGAGCAGTTACCGTCCCAGTATGTAGGACTGTGTACTCCACTCCAGTGCATTGATCTGTAATCCAGGAGCAGTTCCCACGCCACCCCAGCAAGGACAACTGTGTACACCACCGCAGTCTATTGATCTGTAAACCAGTACCAGATACCCTCCCTGCATGTAGGACTGTGGACATCACCGCAGTGCATTGATCGGTAAAGCAAAAGCAGTTACCGTCCCTGCATGTAGGAATGTTTATACCACCCCAGTGCATTGATCTGAAAACCAGGAGCATTTACCCACCCCGCATGATGGACTGTGTACACCATCACAGTGCATTGGTCTGTAAGCCAGGAGCAGTTACGCTCCCTGCATGTAGGACTGTGTACATCACCTCAATGCATTGATCTGCAAAGCAGGTACACTTACCGTCCCTGCATGTAGGACTGTGTACACCACTCCAGTGCATTGATCTGAAAACCAGGAGCAGTTACCCTCGCTGCAAGTCGAACTGTGTACACCACCCCAGTGCATGGATCAGTAAACCAGACACCACCCTAGTGCATTGATCTGTAAAACATGAGCAGTTGCCCTCCCAGTATGTAGAGATATGTACACTACCCCAGTGCATTGATCAGTAACCCAGGAGCAGTTACCCTCCCTGCATGTGGGACTGTGTACACAACCACAGTGCATTGACATATAAACCAGGAGCAATTACCCACACAGCATGTAGGACTGTGTACACCAACCCATTGCATTGATCTGTAAACCAGGAGCAGTTGCCCTCCCCGCATGTAGGACTGTGCACACCCCACCCCCAGTGCATTGGTCTGTAAACCAGGAGCAGATACCCTCCCAGCATGTAGGACTGTGTACACCACCACACCAGTGCATTGGTCTGTAAACAAGGAGCAGTTACCCTCCCAGCATGTAGGACTGTGTACACTACCCCAGTGCATTAGTCTGTAAACCAGGAGCAGTTACCCTCCCTGCATGTAGGACTGTGTACACCACCACACCAGTGCATTGGTCTGTAAACAAGGAGCAGTTACCGTCCCAGCATGTAGGACTGTGTACACTACCCCAGTGCATTAGTCTGTAAACCAGGAGCAGTTACCCTCCCTACATGTAGGACTGTGTACACTACCCCAGTGCATTAGTCTGTAAACAAGGAGCAGTTACCCTCCCAGCATGTAGGACTGTGTACACTACCCCAGTGCATTGGTCTGTGAACCAGCAGCAGTTACCCACCCAGCATGTCGGACTGTGTACACGACCCCAGTGCATTGATCTGTAAACCATGAGCAATTGCCCTCCCAGCATGTAGAGATATGTACACCACCCCAGTGCATTGATCAGTAAACCAGCAGCAGTTACCCTCCCCGCATGGAGGACGGTGTACACTAACCCAGTGCATTGATCAGTAACCCAGGAGCAGTTACCCTCCCTGCATGTCGGACTGTGTACACTATCCCAGTGCTTTGATCTGTAAACCAGGAGCAGTTACCCTCCCTGCATGTACAATTCTGAACACCACCACAGTGCATTAATATGTAAACCAGGAGCAGTTACCCACAAAGCATGTCGGACTGTGTACACCACCCCAGTGCATTGATCTGTAAACCATGAGCAGTTGCCCTCCCCGCATGTAGGACTGTTCACACCACCCCAGTGCATTGATCTGAAAACCAGGTGCAGTTACACTCCCCGCATGTAGGTCTGTGTACACCAACACAGTGCATTGGTCTGTAAACCAGGAGCAGTTACCCTCCCTGCATGTAGGACTGTGTACATCAACTCAATGCATTGATCTGTAAAGCAGGAACAGTTACCGTCCCTGCATGTAGGACTGTGAACACCACTCCAGTGTATTGATCTGTAAACCAGGAGCAGTTACCCTCCAAGTATATAGGATTGCGTACCCCAGCCCACTGCATTGATCTGAAAACCAGGAGCAGTTACTCTCCCCGCATGTATGACTATGCACATCACCAGAGTGCATTGATCTGTAAAGCAGGAGCAGTTACCCTCCCTGCATGTAGGACAGTGTACACCACCACAGTGCGTTGATCTGTGAACCAGGAGCAGTTACCCTCCCAGCATGTAGGGCTGTGTACCCCACCCCAGTGTATTGATCTGTGAACCAGGAGTAGTTATCCTTCCAGCATGTAGGACTGTGTACCCTATCCCAGTGCATTGGTCTGTAAACCAGGAGCAGTTAGCCTTCCAGCATGTAGGACAATGTATACCACCCCAGTGCATTCGTCTGTAAACCAGGAGCAGTTTCCGCGCCCTCACAGCATGTGCAACTGTGCAAACCACCCCAGCCTCTTGATCTGTAAACCAGGAGCAGTTACCCACCCTGCAAGTCGGACTGTATACACCACCCCAGTGCATGGATCAGGAAACCAGCAGCAGTTACCCACGCAGCATGTCGGACTCTGTACACCACCCCATTGCATTGATCTGTAAACAATGAGCAGTTGCCCTCCTCGCATATAGGAGTGTGCACACCACCCCAGTGCATTGATCTGAAAACCAGGAGCATTTACCCTCCCCGCATGTAGGACTGTGTACACCATCACAGTGCATTGGTCTGTAAACCAGGAGCAGTTACGCTCCGTGCATGTAGGACTGTGCACATCACCGCAATGCATTGATCTGTAAAGCAGGAACACTTACCGTCCCTGCATGTAGGACTGTGTACACCACTCCAGTGTATTAATCTGTAAACCAGGAGCAGTTACCCACCAAGTATGTAGGACTGTGTACCCCACCCCACTGCATTGATCTGAAAACCAGGAGCAGTTACCCTCCCCGCATGTAGGACTGTGTACACCACCACAGTGCATTGGTCTGTAAACCAGCGGCAGTTACCCACCCAGCATGTCGGACTGTGTACACCACCCCAGTGCATTGATCTGTAAACAATGAGCAGTTGCACTCCCAGCATGTAGAGATATGTTCACCACCCCAGTGCATTGATCAGTAAACCAGCAGCAGTTACCCTACCTGCGTGTAGGACTGTGTACACTACCCCAGTGCATTGTTCCGTAACCCAGGAGCAGTTACCCTCCCTGCATGTGGGACTATGTACACTACCCCAGTGCATTGATCTGTAAACCAGGAGCAGTTGCCCTCCCCGCACGTAGGACTGTGTACACCACCACAGTGCATTGGTCTGTAAACCAGGAGCAGTTACCCTCCCTGCATGTAGGACTGTGTACCCACCCCAGTGCATTGATATGTAAAATAGGAGCAGTTACCCTTCCTGCATGCAGGACTGTATACACCACCCAAGTGCATTGATCTGTAAACCAGGAGCAGTTACCGTCCCTGCAGGTAGGACTGTGTACACTACGCCAGTGCATTGAGCTCTAACCCAGGAGCAGTTACCCTCCCTGCATATAGGACTGTGTACACTACCCCAGTGCATTGATCTGTAAACCAGGAGCAGTTACCCTTCCTGCATGCAGGACTGTGTTCTCCACCCCAGTGCATTGATTTGTAATCCAGCAGCAGTTTCCGGGCCCCCACAGCATGTGCACTGTGTAAACCAGCCCAGTCTATTGATCTGTAAACCAGGAGCAGATACCCTCCCAGCATGTAGGACTGTCTACACCATCACAGTGCATTGGTCTGTAAACAAGGAGCAGTTACCCTCCCAGCATGTTGGGCTGTGTACATCACCCCAGTGCATTGATCTGTAAGCAAGGAGCAGTTACCCTCCCAGCATGTAGGACTGTGTACATCACCCCAGTGCATTGATCTGTAAACAAGGAGCAGTTACCCTCCCAGCATGTAGGGCTGTGTACTCCACTCCAGTGCACTCATCGGTAAACCAGGCGCAGTTACCTTCCAAGCATGTAGGACTGTGTACACCACCTCAGTGCATCGATCTGTAAGCCACGAGCAATTGCCCTCACTGAATTTAGGAC
Source organism: Chiloscyllium plagiosum (assembly GCF_004010195.1). Lineage (NCBI taxonomy): Eukaryota > Metazoa > Chordata > Chondrichthyes > Orectolobiformes > Hemiscylliidae > Chiloscyllium > Chiloscyllium plagiosum. The sequence goes on from NW_025215269.1 coordinate 31,166, forward strand.
TGTGTTAATCGCCCCAGTAAATTGATCTGTGAACCAGGAGCAGTTACATTCCCAACATGAAGGATTGGCTACACCACACCAGTGCATTGATCTGAAACCCTGGAGCATTAACCACCCCTCCCCCCACAGCGTGTAGAGCTGTGTACGCCACCCCAGTGCATTGATCTGTAAAGCAGCAGCAGTTTCCCTGCTCGCATGTAGGACTGTGTACACCAACCCAGTGCATTGGTCGGTAAACCAGGAGCAGTTATCCTTCCTGCATGCAGGACTGTGTACTCCACCCCAGTGCATTGGACTGTAAACCAGGAGCAGTTTCTGCGCCCTTACAGTATGTGCAACTGTGTAAACCACCCCAGCCTCTTGATCTGTAAACCAGGAGCAGATACCCTCCCAGCATGTAGGACTGTCTACACCACCACAGTGCATTTATCTGTAAACCAGGAGCAGTTACCGTCGCAGTATGTAGGACCGTGTACACCACTCCAGTGCATTGATCTGTAAACCAGGAGCAGTTACCCTCCAAGTATGTAGGACTGTGTACCCCACCCCACAGCATTGATCTGAAAAACAGGAGCAGTTACTCTCCCTGCATGTAGGACTGTGCACATTACCAGAGTGCATTGATCTGTAAAGCAGGAGCAGTTCCCGTCGCTGCATGTCGGACAGTGTACACCACCACAGTGCATTGATCTGAAAACCAGGAGCAGTTATCCATCCAGCTTGTAGGACTCTGTGCACCACACCAGTGCATTGATCTGAAAACCAGGAGCAGTTACCCACCCTGCAAGTCGGACTGTATACACCACCCCAGTGCATGGATCAGTAAACCAGCAGCAGTTACCCACGCAGCATGTAGGAGTGTGCACACCCCCCCAGTGCATTGATCTGTAAACCATGAGCAGTTGCCCTCCCCGCATGTAGGAGTGTGCACACCACCCCAGTGCTTTGCTCTGAAAACCAGGAGCATTTACCCTCCCCGCTTGTCGGAATGTGTACACCATCACAGTGCATTGGCCTGTAAACCAGGAGCAGTTACGCTCCCTGCATGTAGGACTGTGTACATCACCTCAATGCATTGATCTGTAAAGCAGGAACACTTACCGTCCCTGCATGTAGGACTGTATACACCACTCCAGTGTATTGATCTGTAAATCAGGAGCAGTTACCCACCAAGTCTGTAGGACTGTGTACCCCACCCCACTGCATTGAACTGAAAACCAGGAGCAGTTTCCCTCCCCGCATGTAGGACTGTGTACACCACCACAGTGCATTGATCTGTAAACCAGCAGCAGTTACCCACCCAGCATGTCGGACTGTGTACACCACCCCAGTGCATTGATCTGTAAACAATGAGCTGTTGCACTCCCAGCATGTAGAGATATGTACACCACCCCAGTGCATTGATCAGTAAACCAGCATCAGTTACCCTACCTGCATATAGGACTGTGTACACTACCCCAGTGCATTGTTCCGTAACCCAGGAGCAGTTACCCTCCCTGCATGTGGGACTATGTACACTACCCCAGTGCGTTGATCTGTAAACCAGGAGCAGTTACCGTCCCTGCATGTACGACTGTGCACACCACCCGAGTGCATTGATTTGTAAACCAGGAGCAGTTACCCACACAATATGTCGGACTGTGTACACCACCCCATTTTTTTGATCTGTAAACCATGAGCAGTTGGCCTCCCCGCATGTAGGACTGTGCACACCACCCCAGTGCATTGATCTGAAATCCAGGAGCAGTTGCCCTCCCCGCATGTAGGACTGTGTACACCACCACAGTGCATTGGTCTGTAAACCAGCAGCAGTTACCCACCCAGCATGTCGGACTGTGTACACCACCCCAGCTCATTGATCAGTAAACCAGCAGCAGTTAACTTCCCTGCATGTAGGACTGGGTACACCGCCCCAGTGCATTGATATGTAAAATAGGAGCAGTTACCCTTCCTGCATGCAGGACTGTGTATACCACCCAAGTGCATTGATCTGGAAACCAGTAGCAGTTACCCTCCCTGCATGTAGGACTGTGTATACTACCCCAGAGCATTGATCTGAAAACCAGGAGCAGTTATGCTTCCAGCATGTAGGACTGTGTAAACCACCCCAGTCTATTGATCTGTAAACCAGGAGCAGATACCCTGCCAGCATGTAGGACTGTCTACACCACCACATTGCATTGATCTGTAAACCAGGAGCAGTACCGTCCCAGCATGTAGGACTGTGTACACCACCACACCAGTGCATTGGACTGTAAACAAGGAGTAGTTACCCTCCCAGCATGTAGGACTGTGTACATCACCCCAGTGCATTGATCTGTAAACAAGGAGCAGCTAGCCTCCCAGCATGTAGGACTGTGTACATCACCCCAGTGCATTGATCTGTAAACAAGGAGCAGTTACCCTCCCAGCATGTAGGACTGTGTACATCACCCCAGTGCATTGATCTGTAAACAAGGACCAGTTACCCTCCCAGCATGTAGGGCTGTGTACACCACTCCAGTGGACTCATCGGTAAACCAGGAGCAATTACCTTCCAAGCATGTAGGACTGTGTACACCACCTCGGTGCATCGATATGTAAGCCAGGAGTAGTTGCCCTCACTGCATTTAGGACTGTGTTAATCGCCCCAGTACATTGATCTGTGAACCAGGAGCAGTTACATTCCCTACATGAGGGATTGGCTACACCACACCAGTGCATTGATCTGAAACACTGGAGCATTAACCCCCCACCACCCCCCGCCCCCACCCACAGCGTGTAGAGCTGTGTACGCCACCCCAATGCATTGATCTGTAAACCAGCAGCAGTCTCCCTGCCCGCATGTAGGACTGCGTACACCCCCACAGTGCATTGGTCTGTAAACCAGGAGCAGTTAGCCTTCCTGCATGGAGGTCTGTGTGCACCACTCAAATGCATTGATCTGTAACCCAGGAGCAATTAGCCTCCCAGCAAGTAGGACTGTGTACACCACCCCAGTGCGTTGATCTGTGAACCAGGAGCAGTTACCCTCCCAGCATGTAGGACTGTGTACCCGACCCCAGTGCATTGGTCTCTAAACCAGGAGCAGTTACCCTTCCTGCATGCAGGACTGTGTACACCATCCAGTGCATTGGACTGTAAACCAGGAGCAGTTACCCTCCCTGCATGTAGGACAGTGTACACCACCACAGTGCGTTGATCTGTGAACCAGGAGCAGTTACCCTCCCAGCATGTTGGACTGTGTACCCTACCCCAGTGCATTGATCTGTAAACCAGGAGATGTTATCCTTCCAGCATGGAGGACTGTGTATACCACCCCAGTGCATTGATCTGTAAACCAGGAGCAGTTTCCGCGCACTTACAGCATGTGCAACTGTGTAAACCACCCAAGCCTCTTGATCTGTAAACCAGGAGCAGATACCCTCCCAGCATGTCGGACTGTCTACACCACCACAGTGCATTGATCTGCAAACCAGGAGCAGTTACCGTCGCAGTATGTAGGACTGTGTACAACACTCCAGTGCATTGATCTGTAAACCAGGAGCCGTTACCCTCCAAGTATGTAGGACTGTGTACCCCACCCCACTGCATTGACCTGAAAACCAGAAGCAGTTACTCTCGCTGCAGGTAGGACTGTGCACATCAACAGAGTGTATTGGTCTGTAAAGCAGGAGCAGTTACCGTCCCTGCATGTAGGACTCTTTACACCACCCCAGTGCATTGATCTGAAAACCAAGAGCAGTTATCCACCCTGCAAGTCGGACTGTGTACACCACCCCAGTGCATGGATCAGTAAACCAGCAGCAGTTACCCACGCAGCATGTAGGAGTGTGCACACCACCCCAGTGCATTGATCTGAAAACCAGGAGCAGTTATCCACCCAGCTTGTAGGACTCTGTGCACCACACCAGTGCATTGATCTGAAAACCAGGAGCAGTTACCCACCCTGCAAGTCGGACTCTGTACACCACCCCAGTGCATTGATCTGTAAACCATGAGCAGTTGACCTCCCCGCATGTAGGAGTGTGCACACCACCCCAGTGCATTGATCTGAAAACCAGGAGCATTTACCCTCCCCGCATGTAGGACTGTGTACACCATAACAGTGCATTGGTCTGTAAACCAGGAGCAGTTACCCACCCAGCATGTCGGACTGTGTACACCACCCCAGTGCATTGATTTGTAAACAATGAGCAGTTGCCCTCCCAGCATGTAGAGATATGTACACCACCCCAGTGCATTGATCAGTAAACCAGCAGCAGTTACCCTACCTGCATGTAGGACTGTGTACACTACCCCAGTGCATTGTTCCGTAACCCAGGAGCAGTTACCCTCCCTGCATGTGGGACTATGTACACTACCCCAGTGCATTGATCTGTAAACCAGGAGCAGTTACCCTCCCTGCATGTACGACTGTGCACACCACCCGAGTGCATTGATATGTAAACCAGGAGCAGTTACCCACCCAGCATGTCGGACTGTGTACACCACCCCAGTTCATTGATCAGTAAAACAGCAGCAGTTACCTTCCCTGCATGTAGGACTGTGTACACTACCCCAGTGCATTTATCTGCATCCCAGGAGCAGTTACCCTCCCTGCATGTAGGACTGTGTACACTACCCCAGTGCATTGATCTGTAAACCAGGAGCAGTTACCCTCCCTGCATGTAGGACTGTGTACACCACCCCAGTGCACTGATCTGTGAAACAGAAGCAGTTACCCTCCCAACATTTAGAACTCTGCACTCTACCGCAGTGCATTCACCTGTAAACCAGGAATAGTTACCCTCCCAGCATGTAGGACCGGGTACCGCACACTAGTGCATTGATATGTAACCAAGGAGCAGTTAAACTCCCAGAATGTAGAACTGTGTACACCATCCCACTGCATTGACTTGTAAACCAGGAGCACTTACAACTCTCAGCACGTAGGACTGTGTACCACCAACTCATGGCATTGATGAGTCAACCAGGAGAAGTTACCACCCCACACCCAGCATGTAGGTCTTTGTACCCGACCCCAGTGCATTGATCTGTAAACCAGGAGCAGTTGCCGTCCCATTATGTAGGACTGTGTACATCACCCCAGTGCATTGATCTGTAACCCAGGAGCATTTACCCTCCCAGCATGTAGGACTGTTTACACTCGCCCAGTACATTGATCTGGAAACCAGGAGCAGTTACCCACCGAGCATGTCGGACTGTGTAGACCACCCCAGTGCATTGATCTGTAAACCAGGAGCAGATAACCTCCCAGCATGTAGGGCTGTGTACACAAGCCCAGTGTATTGATCTGTAACCCAGGAGCAGCTACCCTCCCTGCATTCAGGACTTTGTACACCAACCCAGTGCATTGATCTGTAAACCAGGAGCAATTACCCTCCCAGCATGTAGGGCTGTGTACACCACGCCAGTTCATTGATCTGTAAACCAGTAGCAGTTACCCTCCCAGCAAGTAGGACTGTGTACGCCACCACAGTGCATTGATCTGCAAACCAGGAGCAGTTACCCTCACTGCATAGAGGTCTGTGTACACCACAATAGTGCATTGATATGTGAACCAGTGGCAGTTACCCTCCCAGCATGTCGGACTGTGTACACAACCCAAGTGCATTGATCTGTAAACCAGGAGCAACTACCCTTACTGCATATAGGACTGTGTACACCATCCCAGTGCACTAATCTGTGAAACAGAAGCCGTTACCCTCCCAGCATTTAGAACTCGGTACTCCGCCCCAGTGCTTTTATCTGTATACTAGGAGAAGTTATCTTCCTAGCATGTAGGACTGGGTACCCCACACTAGTGCATTGACATGTAACCAAGGAGCAGTTAACCTCCCAGCATGTAGAACTGTGTACACCACCCCAGTGCATTGACCTGTAAACCAGGAGCACTTACACTCACAGCACGTAGGACTGTGTACAACCAACTCACGGCATTGATGAGTAAACCAGGAGAAGTTACCACCCCACACCCTACATGTAGATCTGTGTACCCCACCCCAGTGCATTGATCTGTAAACCAGGTGCAGTTAACCTCCCAGCATGTAGGACTGTGTACACCATTCCTGTGCACTCATCGGTAAACCAGAAGCAGTTACCCACCCAGCATGTAAGACTGTGGACACCACCCCAGCGTATTGATCTGCAAACCAGGAGCAGTTACCCTTCCTGCATGCAGGACTGTGTACACCACCCCAGTGCATTGATCTGTAAACCAGGAGCAGTTACTCTCCCAGCATGGACAACTGTGTACACCACCCCAGTGCATTGTTCTGTAACCCAGGCGCAGTTTCCCTCCAAGCACGTGGAGCTGTTCACCGAACCCCAGTGCATTGATCAGCAAACCAGAAGCAGTTATCGTCCCATTATGTAGGACAGTATACATCACCCCAGTGCATTGATCTGTAACCCAGGAGCATTTACCCTCCCAGCATTTAGGACTTTTGACACCACCCCAGTGCATTGATGTGTAAACCAGGAGCAGTTCCCCACCCAGTAAGTAGGACTGTGTACACCACCGCAGTGCATTGATCTTTAAACCAAGAGCAGTTACCCTCCCAGTATGTAGGACTGTGTACACCACCACACTGTATTGATCTGTACATCAGGCGCAGTTCCCCTCCCAGCATGTAGGACTGTGAAACCCACCCCTGTGCATTGATCTGTAAACCAGGAGCAGCTACCCCTCCCCAGCATGTCGGACTGTGTGCACCACCTCAGTGCATTGATCTATAACCCAGGAGCAGTTAACCCCAACATGTAGACCTGTGTACACCACGCCAGTGTATTGATTTGTAAACCAGAAGCAGTTACCCTCTCTGCATGTAGGACTGTGTACACCACCCCAGTGCATTGATCTGTAAACCAGGAGCAGTTACCCTCCCAGCATGTAGGACTGTGTACCCCACCCCATTGCATTGATCTGTAACCCTGGAGCAGTTACCCCCAACATTTAGAGCTGTGTACATCACCCCAGTGTATTGATCTGTAAACCAGGAGCAGTTATATTCCCTGCATGCAGGACTAAGTGCAACATCCCAGTGCATTGATCTGTAAACTAGGAGCAGTTACCCTCCCAGCATGGAGGACTGTATACCCCATCCCAGTGCATTGACCTGTGACCCTGGAGCAGTTACCCCCCAACATTTAGAGCTGTGTCCATCACCCAGTGTATTGATCTGTAAACCAGGAGCAGTTATACTCCCTGCATGCAGGACTGAGTACAACATCCCAGTGCATTGATCTGTAAACTAGGAACAGTTACTTACCCAGCATCTACACCTGTGTACACCACCCTAGTTTACTGATCTGTAAACCAGTGGCAGTTACCCTCCCTACATGTAGGATTGTGTACACTACCCCAGGGCATTGACCTGCAAACCAGGAGCAGTCACCCACCCCGCATGTAGGGGTGTGTACACCACCCCAGTGCATTGATCTGTAACCCAGGAGCAGTTACCCCACCCCCCAGCATGTAGAGCTGTGTACAACACCCCTGTGTATTGATCTGTAAACCAGCAGCATTTACACTCCCAGCATGTAGGACTGTGTACCCCACCCCAGTGCATTGTGTCCACATCCCCAGTGCATTGATCTGTAAACCAGGAGCATTTACCCTCCCAGCATGTAAGTCTGTGCACCACCCCAGTACATTGATCTGTAACCCAGGAGCAGTTACCCTTCCAGCATGTAGGGCTGTGTATACTACCCCAGTGTATTGTTCTGTAACCCAGGAGCAGTTACTCTTTCAGCATGTAGAGCTTTTTACACCACCCCAGTGCATTGATCTGTAACACATGAGTAGTTACCCACCCAACATGTAGGACTGTGTACATCACCCCAGTGCATTGATCTGTAACACATGAGTAGTTACCCACCCAACATGTCGGACTGTGTACACCACCCCAGTGCATTGATCTGTAACACATGAATAGTTACCCACCCAACATGTCGGACTGTGTACACCACCCCAGTGCATTGATCTGTAACACATGAATAGTTACCCACCCAACATGTCGGACTGTGTACACCACCCCAGTGCATTGATCTGTAACACATGAATAGTTACCCACCCAACATGTCGGACTGTGTACACCACCCCAGTGCATTGATCTGTAACACATGAATAGTTACCCACCCAACATGTCGGACTGTGTACACCACCCCAGTGCATTGATCTGTAACACATGAATAGTTACCCACCCAACATGTCGGACTGTGTACACCACCCCAGTGCATTGATCTGTAACACATGAATAGTTACCCACCCAACATGTCGGACTGTGTACACCACCCCAGTGCATTGATCTGTAACACATGAATAGTTACCCACCCAACATGTCGGACTGTGTACACCACCCCAGTGCATTGATCTGTAACACATGAGTAGTTACCCACCCAACATGTAGGACTGTGTATCCCACCCCAGTGCATTGATGTGTAAACTAGGAGCTTTTACCCTCCCAACATGTATTACTTTGTACACCACCCCAGTGCATTGATCTGTAACACATGAGTAGTTACCCACCCAACATGTAGGACTGTGTATCCCACCCCAGTGCATTGATGTGTAAACTAGGAGCTTTTACCCTCCCAACATGTATTACTTTGTACACCACCCCAGTGCATTGATCTGTAACACATGAGTAGTTACCCACCCAACATGTAGGACTGTGTATCCCACCCCAGTGCATTGATGTGTAAACTAGGAGCTTTTACCCTCCCAACATGTATTACTTTGTACACCACCCCAGTGCATTGATCTGTAACACATGAGTAGTTACCCACCCAACATGTAGGACTGTGTATCCCACCCCAGTGCATTGATGTGTAAACTAGGAGCTTTTACCCTCCCAACATGTATTACTTTGTACACCACCCCAGTGCATTGATCTGTAACACATGAGTAGTTACCCACCCAACATGTAGGACTGTGTATCCCACCCCAGTGCATTGATGTGTAAACTAGGAGCTTTTACCCTCCCAACATGTATTACTTTGTACACCACCCCAGTGCATTGATCTGTAACACATGAGTAGTTACCCACCCAACATGTAGGACTGTGTATCCCACCCCAGTGCATTGATGTGTAAACTAGGAGCTTTTACCCTCCCAACATGTATTACTTTGTACACCACCCCAGTGCATTGATCTGTAACACATGAGTAGTTACCCACCCAACATGTAGGACTGTGTATCCCACCCCAGTGCATTGATGTGTAAACTAGGAGCTTTTACCCTCCCAACATGTATTACTTTGTACACCACCCCAGTGCATTGATCTGTAACACATGAGTAGTTACCCACCCAACATGTAGGACTGTGTATCCCACCCCAGTGCATTGATGTGTAAACTAGGAGCTTTTACCCTCCCAACATGTATTACTTTGTACACCACCCCAGTGCATTGATCTGTAACACATGAGTAGTTACCCACCCAACATGTAGGACTGTGTATCCCACCCCAGTGCATTGATGTGTAAACTAGGAGCTTTTACCCTCCCAACATGTATTACTTTGTACACCACCCCAGTGCATTGATCTGTAACACATGAGTAGTTACCCACCCAACATGTAGGACTGTGTATCCCACCCCAGTGCATTGATGTGTAAACTAGGAGCTTTTACCCTCCCAACATGTATTACTTTGTACACCACCCCAGTGCATTGATCTGTAACACATGAGTAGTTACCCACCCAACATGTAGGACTGTGTATCCCACCCCAGTGCATTGATGTGTAAACTAGGAGCTTTTACCCTCCCAACATGTATTACTTTGTACACCACCCCAGTGCATTGATCTGTAACACATGAGTAGTTACCCACCCAACATGTAGGACTGTGTATCCCACCCCAGTGCATTGATGTGTAAACTAGGAGCTTTTACCCTCCCAACATGTATTACTTTGTACACCACCCCAGTGCATTGATCTGTAACACATGAGTAGTTACCCACCCAACATGTAGGACTGTGTATCCCACCCCAGTGCATTGATGTGTAAACTAGGAGCTTTTACCCTCCCAACATGTATTACTTTGTACACCACCCCAGTGCATTGATCTGTAACACATGAGTAGTTACCCACCCAACATGTAGGACTGTGTATCCCACCCCAGTGCATTGATGTGTAAACTAGGAGCTTTTACCCTCCCAACATGTATTACTTTGTACACCACCCCAGTGCATTGATCTGTAACACATGAGTAGTTACCCACCCAACATGTAGGACTGTGTATCCCACCCCAGTGCATTGATGTGTAAACTAGGAGCTTTTACCCTCCCAACATGTATTACTTTGTACACCACCCCAGTGCATTGATCTGTAACACATGAGTAGTTACCCACCCAACATGTAGGACTGTGTATCCCACCCCAGTGCATTGATGTGTAAACTAGGAGCTTTTACCCTCCCAACATGTATTACTTTGTACACCACCCCAGTGCATTGATCTGTAACACATGAGTAGTTACCCACCCAACATGTAGGACTGTGTATCCCACCCCAGTGCATTGATGTGTAAACTAGGAGCTTTTACCCTCCCAACATGTATTACTTTGTACACCACCCCAGTGCATTGATCTGTAACACATGAGTAGTTACCCACCCAACATGTAGGACTGTGTATCCCACCCCAGTGCATTGATGTGTAAACTAGGAGCTTTTACCCTCCCAACATGTATTACTTTGTACACCACCCCAGTGCATTGATCTGTAACACATGAGTAGTTACCCACCCAACATGTAGGACTGTGTATCCCACCCCAGTGCATTGATGTGTAAACTAGGAGCTTTTACCCTCCCAACATGTATTACTTTGTACACCACCCCAGTGCATTGATCTGTAACACATGAGTAGTTACCCACCCAACATGTAGGACTGTGTATCCCACCCCAGTGCATTGATGTGTAAACTAGGAGCTTTTACCCTCCCAACATGTATTACTTTGTACACCACCCCAGTGCATTGATCTGTAACACATGAGTAGTTACCCACCCAACATGTAGGACTGTGTATCCCACCCCAGTGCATTGATGTGTAAACTAGGAGCTTTTACCCTCCCAACATGTATTACTTTGTACACCACCCCAGTGCATTGATCTGTAACACATGAGTAGTTACCCACCCAACATGTAGGACTGTGTATCCCACCCCAGTGCATTGATGTGTAAACTAGGAGCTTTTACCCTCCCAACATGTATTACTTTGTACACCACCCCAGTGCATTGATCTGTAACACATGAGTAGTTACCCACCCAACATGTAGGACTGTGTATCCCACCCCAGTGCATTGATGTGTAAACTAGGAGCTTTTACCCTCCCAACATGTATTACTTTGTACACCACCCCAGTGCATTGATCTGTAACACATGAGTAGTTACCCACCCAACATGTAGGACTGTGTATCCCACCCCAGTGCATTGATGTGTAAACTAGGAGCTTTTACCCTCCCAACATGTATTACTTTGTACACCACCCCAGTGCATTGATCTGTAACACATGAGTAGTTACCCACCCAACATGTAGGACTGTGTATCCCACCCCAGTGCATTGATGTGTAAACTAGGAGCTTTTACCCTCCCAACATGTATTACTTTGTACACCACCCCAGTGCATTGATCTGTAACACATGAGTAGTTACCCACCCAACATGTAGGACTGTGTATCCCACCCCAGTGCATTGATGTGTAAACTAGGAGCTTTTACCCTCCCAACATGTATTACTTTGTACACCACCCCAGTGCATTGATCTGTAACACATGAGTAGTTACCCACCCAACATGTAGGACTGTGTATCCCACCCCAGTGCATTGATGTGTAAACTAGGAGCTTTTACCCTCCCAACATGTATTACTTTGTACACCACCCCAGTGCATTGATCTGTAACACATGAGTAGTTACCCACCCAACATGTAGGACTGTGTATCCCACCCCAGTGCATTGATGTGTAAACTAGGAGCTTTTACCCTCCCAACATGTATTACTTTGTACACCACCCCAGTGCATTGATCTGTAACACATGAGTAGTTACCCACCCAACATGTAGGACTGTGTATCCCACCCCAGTGCATTGATGTGTAAACTAGGAGCTTTTACCCTCCCAACATGTATTACTTTGTACACCACCCCAGTGCATTGATCTGTAACACATGAGTAGTTACCCACCCAACATGTAGGACTGTGTATCCCACCCCAGTGCATTGATGTGTAAACTAGGAGCTTTTACCCTCCCAACATGTATTACTTTGTACACCACCCCAGTGCATTGATCTGTAACACATGAGTAGTTACCCACCCAACATGTAGGACTGTGTATCCCACCCCAGTGCATTGATGTGTAAACTAGGAGCTTTTACCCTCCCAACATGTATTACTTTGTACACCACCCCAGTGCATTGATCTGTAACACATGAGTAGTTACCCACCCAACATGTAGGACTGTGTATCCCACCCCAGTGCATTGATGTGTAAACTAGGAGCTTTTACCCTCCCAACATGTATTACTTTGTACACCACCCCAGTGCATTGATCTGTAACACATGAGTAGTTACCCACCCAACATGTAGGACTGTGTATCCCACCCCAGTGCATTGATGTGTAAACTAGGAGCTTTTACCCTCCCAACATGTATTACTTTGTACACCACCCCAGTGCATTGATCTGTAACACATGAGTAGTTACCCACCCAACATGTAGGACTGTGTATCCCACCCCAGTGCATTGATGTGTAAACTAGGAGCTTTTACCCTCCCAACATGTATTACTTTGTACACCACCCCAGTGCATTGATCTGTAACACATGAGTAGTTACCCACCCAACATGTAGGACTGTGTATCCCACCCCAGTGCATTGATGTGTAAACTAGGAGCTTTTACCCTCCCAACATGTATTACTTTGTACACCACCCCAGTGCATTGATCTGTAACACATGAGTAGTTACCCACCCAACATGTAGGACTGTGTATCCCACCCCAGTGCATTGATGTGTAAACTAGGAGCTTTTACCCTCCCAACATGTATTACTTTGTACACCACCCCAGTGCATTGATCTGTAACACATGAGTAGTTACCCACCCAACATGTAGGACTGTGTATCCCACCCCAGTGCATTGATGTGTAAACTAGGAGCTTTTACCCTCCCAACATGTATTACTTTGTACACCACCCCAGTGCATTGATCTGTAACACATGAGTAGTTACCCACCCAACATGTAGGACTGTGTATCCCACCCCAGTGCATTGATGTGTAAACTAGGAGCTTTTACCCTCCCAACATGTATTACTTTGTACACCACCCCAGTGCATTGATCTGTAACACATGAGTAGTTACCCACCCAACATGTAGGACTGTGTATCCCACCCCAGTGCATTGATGTGTAAACTAGGAGCTTTTACCCTCCCAACATGTATTACTTTGTACACCACCCCAGTGCATTGATCTGTAACACATGAGTAGTTACCCACCCAACATGTAGGACTGTGTATCCCACCCCAGTGCATTGATGTGTAAACTAGGAGCTTTTACCCTCCCAACATGTATTACTTTGTACACCACCCCAGTGCATTGATCTGTAACACATGAGTAGTTACCCACCCAACATGTAGGACTGTGTATCCCACCCCAGTGCATTGATGTGTAAACTAGGAGCTTTTACCCTCCCAACATGTATTACTTTGTACACCACCCCAGTGCATTGATCTGTAACACATGAGTAGTTACCCACCCAACATGTAGGACTGTGTATCCCACCCCAGTGCATTGATGTGTAAACTAGGAGCTTTTACCCTCCCAACATGTATTACTTTGTACACCACCCCAGTGCATTGATCTGTAACACATGAGTAGTTACCCACCCAACATGTAGGACTGTGTATCCCACCCCAGTGCATTGATGTGTAAACTAGGAGCTTTTACCCTCCCAACATGTATTACTTTGTACACCACCCCAGTGCATTGATCTGTAACACATGAGTAGTTACCCACCCAACATGTAGGACTGTGTATCCCACCCCAGTGCATTGATGTGTAAACTAGGAGCTTTTACCCTCCCAACATGTATTACTTTGTACACCACCCCAGTGCATTGATCTGTAACACATGAGTAGTTACCCACCCAACATGTAGGACTGTGTATCCCACCCCAGTGCATTGATGTGTAAACTAGGAGCTTTTACCCTCCCAACATGTATTACTTTGTACACCACCCCAGTGCATTGATCTGTAACACATGAGTAGTTACCCACCCAACATGTAGGACTGTGTATCCCACCCCAGTGCATTGATGTGTAAACTAGGAGCTTTTACCCTCCCAACATGTATTACTTTGTACACCACCCCAGTGCATTGATCTGTAACACATGAGTAGTTACCCACCCAACATGTAGGACTGTGTATCCCACCCCAGTGCATTGATGTGTAAACTAGGAGCTTTTACCCTCCCAACATGTATTACTTTGTACACCACCCCAGTGCATTGATCTGTAACACATGAGTAGTTACCCACCCAACATGTAGGACTGTGTATCCCACCCCAGTGCATTGATGTGTAAACTAGGAGCTTTTACCCTCCCAACATGTATTACTTTGTACACCACCCCAGTGCATTGATCTGTAACACATGAGTAGTTACCCACCCAACATGTAGGACTGTGTATCCCACCCCAGTGCATTGATGTGTAAACTAGGAGCTTTTACCCTCCCAACATGTATTACTTTGTACACCACCCCAGTGCATTGATCTGTAACACATGAGTAGTTACCCACCCAACATGTAGGACTGTGTATCCCACCCCAGTGCATTGATGTGTAAACTAGGAGCTTTTACCCTCCCAACATGTATTACTTTGTACACCACCCCAGTGCATTGATCTGTAACACATGAGTAGTTACCCACCCAACATGTAGGACTGTGTATCCCACCCCAGTGCATTGATGTGTAAACTAGGAGCTTTTACCCTCCCAACATGTATTACTTTGTACACCACCCCAGTGCATTGATCTGTAACACATGAGTAGTTACCCACCCAACATGTAGGACTGTGTATCCCACCCCAGTGCATTGATGTGTAAACTAGGAGCTTTTACCCTCCCAACATGTATTACTTTGTACACCACCCCAGTGCATTGATCTGTAACACATGAGTAGTTACCCACCCAACATGTAGGACTGTGTATCCCACCCCAGTGCATTGATGTGTAAACTAGGAGCTTTTACCCTCCCAACATGTATTACTTTGTACACCACCCCAGTGCATTGATCTGTAACACATGAGTAGTTACCCACCCAACATGTAGGACTGTGTATCCCACCCCAGTGCATTGATGTGTAAACTAGGAGCTTTTACCCTCCCAACATGTATTACTTTGTACACCACCCCAGTGCATTGATCTGTAACACATGAGTAGTTACCCACCCAACATGTAGGACTGTGTATCCCACCCCAGTGCATTGATGTGTAAACTAGGAGCTTTTACCCTCCCAACATGTATTACTTTGTACACCACCCCAGTGCATTGATCTGTAACACATGAGTAGTTACCCACCCAACATGTAGGACTGTGTATCCCACCCCAGTGCATTGATGTGTAAACTAGGAGCTTTTACCCTCCCAACATGTATTACTTTGTACACCACCCCAGTGCATTGATCTGTAACACATGAGTAGTTACCCACCCAACATGTAGGACTGTGTATCCCACCCCAGTGCATTGATGTGTAAACTAGGAGCTTTTACCCTCCCAACATGTATTACTTTGTACACCACCCCAGTGCATTGATCTGTAACACATGAGTAGTTACCCACCCAACATGTAGGACTGTGTATCCCACCCCAGTGCATTGATGTGTAAACTAGGAGCTTTTACCCTCCCAACATGTATTACTTTGTACACCACCCCAGTGCATTGATCTGTAACACATGAGTAGTTACCCACCCAACATGTAGGACTGTGTATCCCACCCCAGTGCATTGATGTGTAAACTAGGAGCTTTTACCCTCCCAACATGTATTACTTTGTACACCACCCCAGTGCATTGATCTGTAACACATGAGTAGTTACCCACCCAACATGTAGGACTGTGTATCCCACCCCAGTGCATTGATGTGTAAACTAGGAGCTTTTACCCTCCCAACATGTATTACTTTGTACACCACCCCAGTGCATTGATCTGTAACACATGAGTAGTTACCCACCCAACATGTAGGACTGTGTATCCCACCCCAGTGCATTGATGTGTAAACTAGGAGCTTTTACCCTCCCAACATGTATTACTTTGTACACCACCCCAGTGCATTGATCTGTAACACATGAGTAGTTACCCACCCAACATGTAGGACTGTGTATCCCACCCCAGTGCATTGATGTGTAAACTAGGAGCTTTTACCCTCCCAACATGTATTACTTTGTACACCACCCCAGTGCATTGATCTGTAACACATGAGTAGTTACCCACCCAACATGTAGGACTGTGTATCCCACCCCAGTGCATTGATGTGTAAACTAGGAGCTTTTACCCTCCCAACATGTATTACTTTGTACACCACCCCAGTGCATTGATCTGTAACACATGAGTAGTTACCCACCCAACATGTAGGACTGTGTATCCCACCCCAGTGCATTGATGTGTAAACTAGGAGCTTTTACCCTCCCAACATGTATTACTTTGTACACCACCCCAGTGCATTGATCTGTAACACATGAGTAGTTACCCACCCAACATGTAGGACTGTGTATCCCACCCCAGTGCATTGATGTGTAAACTAGGAGCTTTTACCCTCCCAACATGTATTACTTTGTACACCACCCCAGTGCATTGATCTGTAACACATGAGTAGTTACCCACCCAACATGTAGGACTGTGTATCCCACCCCAGTGCATTGATGTGTAAACTAGGAGCTTTTACCCTCCCAACATGTATTACTTTGTACACCACCCCAGTGCATTGATCTGTAACACATGAGTAGTTACCCACCCAACATGTAGGACTGTGTATCCCACCCCAGTGCATTGATGTGTAAACTAGGAGCTTTTACCCTCCCAACATGTATTACTTTGTACACCACCCCAGTGCATTGATCTGTAACACATGAGTAGTTACCCACCCAACATGTAGGACTGTGTATCCCACCCCAGTGCATTGATGTGTAAACTAGGAGCTTTTACCCTCCCAACATGTATTACTTTGTACACCACCCCAGTGCATTGATCTGTAACACATGAGTAGTTACCCACCCAACATGTAGGACTGTGTATCCCACCCCAGTGCATTGATGTGTAAACTAGGAGCTTTTACCCTCCCAACATGTATTACTTTGTACACCACCCCAGTGCATTGATCTGTAACACATGAGTAGTTACCCACCCAACATGTAGGACTGTGTATCCCACCCCAGTGCATTGATGTCACAGTAGAGATGACACCCTCGTGGAGGTCTGAGTGGTCTTCTGTTGTTCTCTGTATCCTGTGTTGAGGAGGGAAATTCTTGTCACTGGTTACTCCGGTGTTACAGAAAGGTTTAGAAACAAAATGGTTTGACTTTCTGCCAGTAGAGAGGGCCCAGGACAAACAGCAGCAGGGAGACAGAATGAGAAGCAGCTGGTCTGGAAACTCTTTGCCGCTTGCAATTCTCAGAGCAATGTCAAATGTATTTCACACTGAGCAAGACTCAGCTGGTTGAAGAGGCAGAGCGGGGGTGCTTACGCTGTGTCTGTGGTGCTCGTTGGTCTCTGGATATGATTCTCGCTTTGGGTCTTATACTGCGCAGGCTTGTGAGAGATCCAGGGTTCAAATTCAGGATAAGCCCGCGTTTCCTGGTATGTGCCAGAGTGGATTTTCTCAAAAAGCCCCTTGGCTAAACGAGGTTGGGCTGCTTGGAGTACAACTTAAGCAGAAAGCAGGGAAGTGAAATGATAGCATATTGCATTGACGTCAGTGGTGCCGTGTTTAAGGAATGTCAGCGATGAGTGTAGTTTGGAAAATTAGGATAGCTCTCCTCGGAGAACAGAAGGTTGAAATCTGGCCTGATTGAAGCTTTCCGAGTCATGCGGGGTCCAGACAGAGAAAGTAATGCAGTTAACATGCTCCCACACCTGAAAAGATCGGCCATGATTCGGCAGAGTTTTAAAGTCATGAGGAAAAGAACTAAAAGTGACATTAGGAAGAACGCTTTCGTATAGGTAGTGGTTAGGCTCAGCAAATCCCTAACTGACACTGACAAAGGGGCAGATTGAATAGACGCAAACGGGAATTCGGTGGTCATGTTTAAAGTAACGATATGCACAAATACACGTAGAAGGCAAGCTAATGATATGAATAGAAACACACATTTACTTACTGTGTCGAACCAGCAGAGCAAAGGTGGGCCGCATGGCTTCCGTCTGCGCTGTGACACAGGCTGTGATTCAGAATGAAATCACAGTTCGACGAACAGAATGTCGGAAGTGAGAAAAAAGTTTATGTTTCCACAGCCTCCATACGTCTGCGCACCAGCATATTACACGACAGCAGTGGAGATCTTTGACATCAGTCTCGAACGTGCCTGCCACATGCCAGACGAAAGGCTGAAGGGACCTGTGGAAAACGGGAGCATGCTGGGCTCATAACGCAGAGGTCAATGGATCGAAGCCATCCTCTGCTTTTGCTCGATGTCTTCTTGTGCAGCTTCCTTTTGTAATGGTGCTGTGCTCTGTTCTGTATCTGGCCTTTGCACCTACTTCCTGAGTGTCTGAATGCCCTGTATCATACCGATACACTCGCGAACCTCACACAGTTCAAGTAACATGCCTTTTGGTGGTCTGAGTGGTCTTCTCCTGTTCTTCATCGGTTTCCTATTAACTGATTCGCAAAACCGTTTTCCTGAGATGCCAATCAGCTGATAAAGTTGAAATGCATGCCTTGCGGTTTCATCCATTCCCTGCAGTAATTTGCCACGCAGGGTCGGACGTGAATGACAAGACGATCAGCATGTCAGAAACCGTATCACCACTCAGAGACAGTCCCTTACTATTAGGATAGATATCACCGATTGTGAATAACCTCAGAGGGAGAGACAAATGACAGACAGTCACCGTGACTCGATGGGCTGAACTGCCTCTGTCAGCGGGAGAATGATGCTCCGTGTTTATGCCGTCCCACTGCCTGTCTCTGGGACAGAGAGGCTGAGGG
>NW_025215269.1:50458-59621 GCF_004010195.1 Chiloscyllium plagiosum
GCTGCACAACAATGTATTCATATGAATTTACCTGAGGGAAGAGTCCTCGGTGTCCATTTCTCTCTGATCCGCCAGCCCAGCATCTTTCTATCTCTCCGATAACAGACCTTTGGAGCAAGTTCACAATCAAAGTTGCTCACTTCCCACGCTTAGTGAAACTGACACCTCTCACCCCAAGGGATTGACAGAGAGAGCAGAAGAGCGAATGGACTCTTCCCTCCCCCATCCCCCGCCCCCAGAACAGCTTGCAAGTAGGAACAAATTGGTTTACTTATCCGCCAGTGGAGAGAGTCCAGTTCCTGGGGATGAGACAAACATCAGCGCCCCGGGGACAGAATAACAAGCAGATGTTCTGGACACTCTGCTGCAGCAATTCTTGGAGCAATGTGGAATGTATTTCACACTGAGCAAGTTTCAGCTGGCTCAGAGTCTCCAGTGTACATTACTCTCTGAGTTTATATTTGCACATCGGCAACATGTCTGCACAACAGCACATGACACTACAGCAGTGAAGATCTTTTGACGTCATTCTCGAACGTGCAAGTCACACGCCAGATGAAAAGCTGAATACTTCTCTGGAAAAGCTACCGTGCAATGCAGGAGAATGGCACAGCGGGTGCATGCTGGGTTCATAACCCAGAAGCGAAACCATTTTCTCCTATTCACTCAATGTCGTTTTTAGCAGCTTTCCCGTACAACGCCGCTCTGTTCTTTTCCTTGCCTTGTCATCTGCTTCCCAAAACTTAGGGTATCTGAGGTAGATATGTCACATTGATACACAAGTCAAATTTACACAGTTGCTCTGGCACACTTGTGGAGCTCTGAGTTGTCTTGTCCAGTTTTCTGTCGGTGTGTTCTGATCTCAAGTGTTAAACCTCTTCTCTCAGATGGCAATGAACCGGTGAAGTTGTAACACATGACTTGCTGGTTTGGTCCATTCCTGCAGTAAAGAAACCAACGCCCGTATAAGAAAAGATTCTCTGTAGGATTGCTGTGTCAAGACAAATTCTGAACACCAAGCAGGCTGCACAAAAATGCACTCATACCAATTTACTTGAGGGAAGAGTCTCCGGTCTCCATTTCTCTCTGTCCCGACAGCACAGCATCTTTCTATCTCTCCATTAACAGGACCTTTGGAACAAGTTCAAAGTTGCCCATTTCCTACGCATGACTGTAACTGACTTCTCCTGCCTCACGGAATAGTGAGAGAGAGAGAGCAGAAGATTGAATGGGCTCTGCCTTCCACCAGCACAGCTTGGAAGTAGAAACGAAGTGGTTCAATTATCCACCAGTGGAGAGAGCCCGGTTCCTGGGGACGGGACAAACAGCAGCGTCCTAGGAGCAGGGAGACAGAAAGAGAAGCAGATGTTCTTGAAAGTCTTTGCTGCTTGTAACTCTGGGAGCAATGTACAATGTATTTCGTGCTGAGCAGCTCCTAGTTGTTTCAGGGCGCGCACATGGTTTTTGGTTCGTCGGTTTCGGGGTATGATGCTAGCTTTAGGTTTTCTAGCTTATACAGACGTGTGGGAGGTACCGGGTTCCAATCCCAGGCGAACCCCCATTTCTTAAATTGACCTGAGCAAAAATGCCGGGTCAGTTTTCTCAAAAAGCCGCTTCGTTAAATCAGATGGGACTGCCTGAATTAGGTATGGGACAGAGGTACCAGTGCAGACAAAACGGCACAGGGAATCACTTGCTCAAAGTGAAAACAAGTATTGCAGATTTTTCGCCCGCGCAATCCGAATCTGAATGAAACCTCCACCTGTATTACGCTCAATTCTGAGTGTGATACTTCAGGAAGCGGGGAAGTGAAGTGATTACAGAGAGCGCCGAACTGGTTGAAATGAATGGTACCGTGCACGTGAAATGTCAGTCATGAAGGTAGATTGGAAAGTTGGGGCAGTTGTCCTTGGTGAACAGAAGACTGAAAGCTGGCCTGATTGAAGTTTTCCACTTCATGACGGTTTTAGACAGAGGAAATAACGCAGGGAAAATGCTCCCAGGCCTGAAAGGATCGAGAATGATTTGGCAAAGATTGAAAGTCATCAGGAAAATAAGTAAAAGTGACATTAGGAAGAACGTTTTCACACAGGAAGTGGGGTCAGTAAGTTCCTGTATGACAGTGATCAAGAGGTAGATTCAATGGACACAAAAGGGAATTCGGTGGGCATGTTCAATGTAGCAAATCGCAGATTTACAGAGAGAAGGCGACAGAATGAGAGACTTGTTTACATATTGTGTTGAGCCAGCAGAGCTAAGGTGGGCTGCATGGCCTCAGTCTGCGTTGTCACACATTTTGTGATTCTGAGTGAAATCGGAGTTGGACCAACAGAACGTGGAAAATTTGACAACGGGTATATTCTGCCCACAGGATACCTCCATCACAGCAATGAAGGTGTTTTGACATCATTCTCGAAGGTACATGACACAATGCAGATTCAAAACCGAGTATTCCTTTGAATCACGGAGTAATTTGTTTACAGTTAATCAGTTGAGGTGAGCGGAGTTGCGCATTGGGAGCCACTCCAGTTCAGAGATCGAAGCCGTTTTCTCCTGTGTGATAGTCCCACCAGCACTTGAATTTGCTGTGCTTCCAGTCAGTAGATGCAGATTACTATCCCATACTGATACACAGGCCACGATGACCCAGCTGTCGTGACAAGCTTGTGACGGGCTGAGTGCTCTTCTCCTGTTCTCTGTCTGGCTGCTATGATCACAATCATCAAACCTCTCTTCTCCGAGATAGGAATAAACTGGTGAAGGTGAAACACATCAGTTGCGGTGTGTCCCATGCGCAGGAGGCCCTGCAGTAATTCCCCACGCTGTTTCACACAGCAGCATCGTCTCGGTGAATTACGCTTGGCAAAAAAATCGATTGAATCAAATCAGTGTCCGCCACTGGATTTTACTGACACCGTTTATAAAATTCAGGCTCACCGTTAATGTGGAGAGAGGACGCCAGACTGTAGTTTCCGCTCCTTCTGTTGAATAAAGATAATTTTAACTGTGACCAGTGAGAGGAAAGGATTTGCTGTTGGTGGGAAACATTTCTATCTGAACTCGCATTCACTCTCCTGATAGATTGAAACATAAAGCTGGGAGTTTCTGGATTATGTTGTACACATATCGATATTATGTCATTCACATCGCGCTGTCAGCAACTGAACGAAGCGGCTGCCCAGAGGGAGACGGCTGTGTTTAAATCCCGTGAACTGGGGGAGCTGAGCATTTGCCCAAACAATGGGCACACCACCCCCCTGACCCAGTGTTCACAAATCAAACTGACAGCAAAGCTTCACATGTGATCGAAAGTTTCCGTAAAGAAGATTTGGCTCAACAGATATCCGGAGTGAACGTACTCCTTTCTTGATTTGAAATGTAAGAAATTGACTGGAGTGAGCGTGACGTGATTTGAACACGCAACTTTCTGATCTGGAGTTAGACGCGCTACTGTTGCGCCACAAGCACACAGACGGCCTGTTGCCTCTATTCATGCTTAAGGGAAGTGGTCGCACTGCAATGATTTTACGTTATGAATAATAACAGAGATCAACAGTTCATGTCTGTTCTGTCTCTCCCCGGTCTCCTTCTGTCTCTCGAAATAATTTCCAACTCTACCTCAATAAAAAGCTGAACGAACTGCGGATGCTGTATATCAGAAACAAACAAAGCATTGGGGGCGGCACGGTGGCACGGTGGTAAGCACTGCTGCCTCACAGCGCCGGAGACCCTGGTTCAATTCCCGCCTCAGGCGATTGACTGTGTGGAGTTTGCACATTCTCCCAGTGTCTGCGTGGGTCTCCTCCGGGGGCTCCGGTTTCCTTCCACAGTCCAAAGATGTGCCGGTCAGGTGAATTGGCCATGCTAAATTGCCTGTAGTGTTAGGTAAGGGGTAAATGTAGGGGTATGGGTGGGTTGCGCTTCGGCGGGTCGGTGTGGACTTGTTGGGCCGAAGGGCCTGTTTCCACACTGTAATCTAATATCGTAGTTGCCGGTGACCCTTCTACAGAACTGATGGTGATTGGGGAAACGTTGGTTTATATGCAGGAGATATTGTGGGAGGAAGGCGGATGCAGTTAATGATAGATCAGGACAGACCCCAAGCAGACAAGGCTTGGTGTGTGTGGAAGGGGCGAGGATACTGTGGATTTCCGGCCCTAGAATTATTGAATTCGATATTGGGACCAGAGGGATATAAGGTCCCCAAGTGAAATATTCGGTGCTCTTCGTTCTGCTGGTGCTGAGCTTCGCTGAAACACTACAGCAAACCTGAGACAGAGATGTTGGCCAGGGAACAGGGTGGGGTGCATCAGTGTTTACTGTGGAGAAGAGCATGGAAGATCTAGAATGTGAGAAAATAGATGGTGACATGTTGAAAAAATGTCCATGTTACAGATGAGAAATTGCTGGATATCTTGAAATGCATAAAAGTGGATAAATCCCAAGGACCTGATCAGGAGTACCCGTGAAGTCTCTGGGAAACTGGGAAAGTGATTGCCGGGCCTCTCACTGAGATATTTGCACCATCAATATTCACAGGTGAAGTGCTGGAAGAATAGAGGGTGGCTAACGTGGTGCCACTATTTAAGGAAGGTGGTAAGGAAAAGCCAGGGAACTATAGACCAGTGAGCCAGACATCCGTGATGGGCAAGTTTTTGGAGAGAATCCTGAGAGACAGGATTTGCATGTACTTGGAAAGGCAAGAATTGGTTAGGGATAGTCAGCATGGCTTTATGCTTGTGAAATCATGTCTCACGAACATGATTGAGTTTTTTGAAGAAGTACAAAGTGGATTGATGAGGGCAGAGCGATGGACGTGATCTAAA
Organism: Chiloscyllium plagiosum; assembly: GCF_004010195.1. Taxonomy (NCBI): domain Eukaryota; kingdom Metazoa; phylum Chordata; class Chondrichthyes; order Orectolobiformes; family Hemiscylliidae; genus Chiloscyllium; species Chiloscyllium plagiosum. The sequence goes on from NW_025215269.1 coordinate 55,285, forward strand.
TGGACTTCCGGAAGGCGTTCGTCAACGTTCCTCATTGGAGACTGGTGAGCAAGGTTTAATCTCATGGTATGCAGGGACAACCAACCATTTGGATACAGAACTGGCGCGAAGGCAGAAGACAGAGGGTGGTGATGGAGGGTTGCTTTTCAGACTGAAGGCCTGTGACCAATGGTGTGTCACAAGGATAGATGCTGGGTCCGCTACTTTTTGTCATTTAGATAAATAATTTGTATGGAGGAGGAGGTATAGTTAGTACGTTTGTAGATGACACCAAAATTGGCATAGTGGATAGCAAAGAAGGTTACCTCAGATTACAACAGAACCTTGATCAGATGGGCCAATGGGGTGAGAAGTGGCAGATGGACGTTGATGTAGATAAATATGAGGTGCTGCATTTTGGAAAAATAAATCAGAGCAGGACTTTTACACTTAATGGTAAGTTCCTTGGACGTGTTGCTGAACAAAGAGACCTTGGAGTTCAGGTTGATAGTTCCTTAAAAGTAGAGATGCAGGCAGATTGGATAGTAAAGAAGGCGTTTGGTGTGCTTTCGGCTGCTGGAGTAAGTGATGGAGGGTGTATAATTACAGCATTTAAAATGCATCGGGTTGTGTATATGGATAGGAATGTTTTATGGGGATTTGGGTCAAGTGTTGGCAAATGGGACAAGAAAAGGTTAGGATATCTGGGCTGCATGGACGAGTTGGATCGAAGGGTCTGTTTCCGTGCTCTACACCTGCATCACTCTGGAAGACTCCATGGGATTCTCTAGGAGAAAGTGAGAACTGCAGATGCTGGAGATCAGAGCTGAAAATGTGTTGCTGCAAAAGCGCAGCAGGTCGGGCAGCATCCAAGGAGCAGGGGAATCGATGTATCGGGCATGACCACTTCTTCAGGAATTTTTAACTATAAACTATAAACATTCCCTTAGTTGAATACTGTGAAGTGTGAAACTATTGTTTTAGTCCCCAGGGTCGACCTGAGCCCACCTCCCAACCCAGTAACTCTGTTGACAGCCTTCATGTCATATTTAAAACTCGGATCGATAGATTCGTGATCAGTCAGGGGATGAACAGTTACAGGAAAAGGGCAGGAATGTGCATGTGGGGAATGTCAGATCAGCCACAATCCTATTGAATGGAGAAGCAGGCTCAAGGGGTTGAATGGCATTTTCCAATTTCTATTTCTTATGGTTCCCGAGCCCTTGCCTCTGAAACATGGTCCTGGCTTCAGTATGTGTCATGACTGAGAGTGGTGATGTTCCCTTGCGTAATATCAACAACTTAGCAGCTTCTGAAACCTGCTGACCCTTTGTTACATTTGAACACAATAAGCCACTGTGTTCAGGGGAGGCGATGGACGACTTTATTATCACCAGACTATTCACCCAGGTAATGTTCTGGGGACCTGGGTTCAAACCCTGCCACGGAAGATGGTGGTATCTGATTTCAATATAAATCTGGAATTAAGAGTCTAATGATGAAATCGTTGCAGTTTGTTGTAAAAACGTATATGACTTCCTGCTGTCCGGACCTGATCTGATCTACATGTGATTTCAGATCCACTGTCAGCTGTTTGAATCTTCACTGCCCTTTCAGTCAATTCTTAAAACTCAACTTTTTTAACTATTCTGTTGCCAGAATGATTTATAGGCGACATAGGCTGGGACTTTTTTTCACTGGAGTATGGAAGGTTGAGGGTGGAGGTTATGGAGTTTTATGAAGTCATGAGGGACAAAAACTAGGATCGATAGATTCGTGATCAGTCAGGGGATGAACAGTTACAGGAAAAGGGCAGGAATGTGCATGTGGGGAATGTCAGATCAGCCACAATCCTATTGAATGGAGAAGCAGGCTCAAGGGGTTGAATGGCATTTTCCAATTCCTATTTCTTATGGTTCCCGAGCCCTTGCCTCTGAAACAGGGTCCTGGCTTCAGTATGTGCCATTACTGAGAGTGCTGATGTTCCCTTGTGTAATATCAACAACTCAGCAGCTTCTGAAACCTGTTGACCCTTTGTTACATCAAAACACAATAAGCCACTGTGTTCAGGGGAGGCGATGGCCGACTTTATTATCACCAGACTATTCACCCAGGTAATGTTCTGGGGACCTGGGTTCAAAACCTGCCACGGCAGATGGTGGTATCTGATTTCAGTATAAATCTGGAATTAAGAGTCTAATGATGAAATCCTTGTAGTTTTTTGTAAAAACGTATATGGCTTCCTGCTGTCTGAACCTGATCTGATCTACATGTGATTTCAGATCCACTGTCAGCTGTTTGAATCTTCACTGCCCTTTCAGTCAATTCTAAAAGCTCACCTTTTTTAACTATTATGTTGCCAGAATGATTTATAGACTGCATAGGCTGGGACTTTTTTTCACTGGAGTCTGGAAGGTTGAGGGTGGCGGTTATGGAGGTTTATGAAGTCATGAGGGACAAGTATAAGTTGAATAACCAGTGTCTTTTTGCCGAAGGGTAGGGGAGTTCAAAATTTGGGAGTTTATTTTTAAGATGAGTGGGAGAAGATTTAAAAAGGACTGGGGGGCAACGTTTTTTACATTGAAGGTGGTTCGTGTGTGGAATGAACTGTCAGAGGAAGTGGTGGATGCAGGTAATGTTACAATGTTTAAAGTTGTTTGGATAAGTACACGAGTAAGAAAGGTTGGAAGGCAAATGAGCCAAACACAGGCAGGTGGGTTGAATCTCCCCCAGATATTCAAAGGGAGAGCCCGTCAGAGGCGGGTAGGGCCACGCCTATCGTTGTTGTGTGGCATGTGTGACAGCTGCTACAAGACGTCCCAACTCCTGTGCTCAATGCTCTGACCAATGAAAGCAAGCATGCCAAAACCCTTCTTCACCACCCGTCTACCCACGACTCCATTTTCTAGGAGCTAATAACCCGCAACCCTAGATCTCTTGGTTCAAAATACTGCATATGAAACAGATTTGGTGCTTGTTGGTAGACGTTCATATTTGGTGCATATCTCTCCTCTAATTAGGTATCTTATATTGAATGCCATCACTGATGAAATTCAGTGTGCCAAAACCTGAACTTCAAAATCCCTCTGTTCAACTACACTCAATGTCCTACCATTCACCATGTAAATCCAACCTTGATTTGATGATACAAAATGTAAGACCTCATACTTAGCTATATTAAACGCCATTTGCCAATAACTTTAAACTTATGCAATCTAGTTCTGGACTCTCCCACCCCAGGTAAAAGACCTTTCCTATTTACCCTATCCATGCCCTCATGATTTTATAAACATCTATAAAGTCACCCCTCAGCCTTCAAAACTTCCGGGAAAATGACCCAAGTAGATTCAGCCTCTTTCAGGAGCTCAATCTCTCCAACCCTGGCAACATCCTTCTAAATGTTTTCTGAACCGTTTCAAGTTTCACAACCTCCATCCTGTAGCAGAGAGTCCAGAATTGCATGCAGTATTCCAACAGTGATGTAATCAATGTCCTCTCTGAAGAGGATTTTAAAAAATATAACTACAAGCAAATCGGGTTAGTTGGGCATGACTTTCCCACAACAGTTTGCTTTGGTTGTCCCTCATTAATCTATGTTTTTTTCAGTTATGAGAAAACATTTTGTGGGATGTGATGATTCCGAGCACATCCAACATTTGCTCATTGTCCCTCATGACCCTTGAACAGAGTATTTGTGACTACATGCTAGAAGGCAGTTGAGAGTCAAACACATTATAGTCGGTCTGGAGTCACAAGGTGTATGTGTGTGTGTGTGTGTGCGTGTATGTGTGTGTGTGTGTGTGTGTGTACGCGCGCACACACGTGCATACATGCAGGCAGGGTTCATGAATGGTAGATTTCCTGCCCTAAAAAGGACAGTCTCTGGAGAAACACAACAGTTCTGGTAGCATGTATGAAGAGACAACAGTGTTCCTGCTTTGAGTCCAGTGGTCCTTCAAAACGTGGCTGGATTCAAAACATTAACTGTTATCTCTCCACAGATGCTGCCAGACCTGCTGCGTTTCCCCAGCAATTTTGCCTTTTGTTGCTGATCCCCAACATCTGCAATTCATTATTTTAGTGAATAACGGTTTTCTGGTTTCCAGGACTGAGAGAAACTTTCACGTCCAGGTCTTTTTATTAGTTGAACATAAATTACACTGGCTGCCATGATGGGATTTCAATTTGTGTTCTCAGAAGACCTAGATCTCTGGGCTGCTCAACCATTATCACTAGATCCCAATCTTCCCTTCAATGACAATTTTTTTCCTGAATATTTTCTTTTATTCATTCATGGGATGTCGCACTTTGTTTCCCACTATTGTTCTGGTAAACATCAACTTCACTTTCCCGCTGTT
>NW_025215269.1:60889-62254 GCF_004010195.1 Chiloscyllium plagiosum
TTATACTCCATTTAAAGACCAACTTTCCATTTGCCTTCCCTATTACTCACTGAACTTGGATGAAGTGTTCATGGATGCGAGCTTGCAAATCGTCCTATTCAGCAGCTTTCTCCATTTAACATTCAGTACTTTTCCTCCTGGCAAAGTGCACAACCTCATTTTCCCACATTCTATTCCATCGGCCAAGGTTTTGCTCATTTGCTTAACCTGTCGATATCCCTCTGCATGCCATCCTCACCACCTGCATTCCAATCAACTGTCTCTACTGCAGTCTTGGCAAGAGTACATTCACTTTACTTATCCAAGTAATTCATATACATATTGTAAATAATTTTGGCCCCAGCACTGATCCCTGTGGCACATTGCTCGTTACAAGTTGCGATCCTGAACATGTCCCTTATCCCTACTGTATCATGGTTAGCCAATCATCTATCCATACGATTAGACTGTCTCCAACATCATGTGCATATCATTGGCTCTGCAAGCAAGTCTTCCCAAACCGTCCTTGATAAAGTGGTGGTGAGCTGCCTCTTAAATTGCTTCACAAATATGTTGTGGTCTATAATAAAGGTTCAGGAGCGAGTTCCAGGATTTTGATCAATAACATCGAAGCAATGCGTATATGTCACAGTCGGAATGTGGTGTTCACACTTATCTCCTCTCGCTGGTTGAAGTGATGGAGTGGAAGTTGATCTTGAAGAGCCGCCACTCATATAATCAAGCCAGACAGATCGATTGTGGCCAGAGACTCTGCCATTTTGACTTCTCATCAATCTACATTCATTCCATCCAAGTGTGAGTCACATCAAATTGCCACGCAATGCTGTTATGGCCTCTGTAAACTATAATAACGTGAAGATCGCTGGGATGATTTCCTACATCCGACTGCAATATAAACACAGATCATTGTTTCCAGTTTTGGTGGAACAAAAGACATCATATTAGTGGACAATTACAGTTAGAGCAAACACAGCTAGCCATCGATAAATATTAATCCTGATAATTTCAATGGCCAAATTACAATTCAGAAACCAAGTGCACTCGGCTGCTTGTAACATAGACAACATGACAAAGTGGCTCAAAGGAGGAGAAATGGGGCATTGAGGAGGAGTGAAATGTTTGCTTTTGGTCACGTCCAGAATTGTTAGAAAAACAGGTTGAAAGGATTCTTAAAAGGTGGCTGAAGTAGTGGTGTAGCATAATAAGACAGCGGAAACTGGAAGACCACTTTCTAGTGGAAGAAAAAGACATTTCTTATTTCTGAAAGAACTGGGAAACAGATGAGGGGATGAAATCTGACTTGGGAGCTATTTCCTATTTGTTGAGGATGTTGCTTCATCATGGTTTAGAGCATAAGCTCTTCAT
>NW_025215269.1:62375-80000 GCF_004010195.1 Chiloscyllium plagiosum
GTTGGCGTCCAGTTTCCCGAATGTGGATGAGACCATATTGCGAGCAATGGACATAATCTTATAAATAGATAGCATAAATCTTAGCCTGCCAGGGTTATTTTCTTTAACTAAATTAAAGAAAAATTTAATTAAATTGGGTGACTGCATGAAACGGTTTGTTGGTCAGATTTGAAACATCACTCCCAAATGAGACAATGCCATGAATATCAGTGAACTGCTCTTTTTGTTAAAAGCCACAAGTTCTCCACTTACTTTCACAACTTACTGGTATTCACACCTGCACATTCAATGTCAAACTCTGACATCAAAAATGAAATTACAGCATTAATTTTGACTTACAATATTCGAACAAACAAATTAATAGCACATAGTGAATTCCAAGACTGATAAATATGAAATTAATTTGACCAAAAAAAATATAAAATCAAGATGGGAGATAAGAAATGGGGGAAGGGCATAAGGCAAGAAATGCAGCATCATAGAGGGTGCTCCTCCAGGGAGTGCATTTTACGAACTACCACTGCTAAATATAAACACTCTGATATGATCCTCCGGTGTTAATGTAAACCATAGCACCATACTGTCGGTACCATGTGAAAAAGTTAATAGATACAAACCTTGAGCAAATCCAGTCTCCAGCTTTACCCTCCGCTTTTTGGAGCTCGGACCTTCCTCCAGCTCCGGGGGATTGGTGCCACTGCCACTCCTCCACTGAAGAAGCTTTGGGAAGCAGATGCAAAGGCTAGATACAGAACAGAGCACCTTTGCAAATGAAAGCAGCTTACAGAGACATTGAGCAGTAGCATCACATGGTTTTGACCCATCGACCTCTGGGTTATGTGACCAGCACATACACGCAGCACTACTCTGCTTCTGGGCACCCAACACGTCTGCACTAATCTTGCGAAGAGTAACCCAGTCAGATCCATTTTCCTACACTCCATAAATTGCACACAAACGCCCAAGGGTGGAATTATTCCTGGGTTCCTGGTGCCATGAAGCTGCAGTGCTAACCCTGTGCCATCATGGGGTTGTGATTGTGGGGGGTGGGGGAGACAATTGCTGTCCAGTAGAAAACAAAAACAGCCCACCTACTCTCCCACTGCACCCACTCTCAGAACTGGCAGGAGGTTCAGTCCTGGGGTGTGACCCAAGGCAGCGTCACGGGTGGGATCTGATTGCTGGGAGCGCTGGTGCCCACGATCGTGCTTCCGCAAGTTGCACGAAAACATGAATCTCTTCCCACATCGGGCCAGCTGAAGGGACTCTCCTGGTGTGGACACCCTGTTACTTCAGCAGGGCGGAGGAATTCCTGAAGGCCTTCCCGCACTTAGGGCAGCGGAATGGCCTCCCCCTCCCACCACCCATGTGGACCAGCTTGTGCTTCAGCAGTGTGGAGGAGCGGTTAAAGCCCTTCGCACACTCGGGGCAGGAGAACGGCTTCTCCCTGGTGTGAACGGACTGGTGCCTCAGCAGGGCTGAGGAATTGCTGATGGCCTTCCTGCACGTAGGGCAACTGAACTACCTCTCCCACATGTGGACCCACCAATGGGCCAGCAGGTCGGAGGAAAGAGCAAAGCCCTTCCTGCAGTCGGGGCAGAAGAACGGTCTCTCCTCAGTGTGGACCCACCGGTGTCTCAGCAGGTGGGAAGAACTGCTGAAGGCCATCTCGCACTTGGGGCTGGAGAACAGCCTTCCACGGTGTGGACCAACTGGTGCGTCAGCAGGGCAGAGGAATCACTGAAGGCCTTCCCACACTCAGGGCAGTAGAAGGGCTTCTTCCCCTCTGCGGAACCATTGGTGCTTCAGAACCCTTTGAAATTTCACAATATCCTTCTGATCGGAGGGAGACCAGAATTTCAAACAATATTCCCAAAGTGGTCTAACCAATGTCCTGTACAGCCACAACATAACTTCCCAACTCCAATACTCAGTCAGAGGATTGAAAAAGGTTTCAGAACCCACAAAAAACAAACAGGAAAGAATGGAGGGACAAACCGAATTTTTGAGAGTCAGCTTGGAAGCATCACTGAGAAATCGGCGGACTGGGTTTATTGGGTACCCGTTCTCCTTAAATACACGATATACGTATTTCTCTTGTGCTCTTCGTAGTTTCTCTGTGTTGCAGTGTGTAGTAGCTCAATGAAATAATGTCCTGATGCAGCAACGTTTGCGGGTTTTGGGATGATTGCTTCTGTGTTTAAGTATTTGGTTTGTGTGTGTTGTTATCCGGTAGATGCTCCTTTGAAGTTCCCCATTAACTGTTCGCTCGACTGTGACATTTAAGAATGGCACTTTGTTGTTGTTTTCCTCCTCTTCAAACCAGGAGCTCCCCTCAGGCCAGAGTCTCACTACTTGGAACATCAATATACAGACCAGTCAAAGGCCTCCACTGAAGACTAAAACACCAAGTCGAAGAATCACACCACTCCATTTACTCCATCCAAGAATTCCTGAACACAAAAGACACTAAGATAGAAGAGGATGGAATAATGATGTCCTTTGATAGAACAGCTCTGTTCAGATTCATTAACATCAACGTGGCCAAAGAAAACTGAAGACACTACTCGAAGAACCAAAGACACAATCACAGCACCAACTTCATCAGCAAAGATACCACTGTCAACCTCGTGGAACTGTGCCTTACCACCCACTTCATATTCAGTAACAAGCCCTACAAACAAATGAACGGAACACCCATGATACCACCAGTATCAGGATTCCTAGCAAAAGCAATAATGCAGAGACTCGACCAAACAGCCCTTCCAACGATCCAACCCAAACTTTGGGTCCGCTACAATGATGACACTTTTGTCATCAAAAAATGAAACGAATTAGAGGAAGCCTACAACACCCCCAACAATATCCTTACGGGCATAAAATTCACAAAAGAGGAGAACAACAACAAAGTGCCATTTCTAGATGTCACAGTAGAGCGAACAGTCAATGGTAAATTCAAAACAGGGTCTACAGGAAAACATCACACGCAAACCAAGTATTTAACGACAGAAGCAATCATCCCTACACATGCAAAAAAATCTGCATCAGGACATTATTTCAACGAGCCACTACACGCTGCAGCACCCAGAAACTATGAAGATCAATAAATAACTGTACAGCGCATTTAAGAAGAATGCGTGGAAAATCGACACGCCGAAGATTATTTCCCTGACCGGGAATCGAACGCGGGCCGTGGCGGTGAAAGCGCCAAATCCTAACCACTAGACCACCAGGGACACACGGATGCATTCGCGTAGCTTCGCTGCCCGGGAATCGAACCCGGGTTGCCGTCGTCAGAAGACTTTCACATGTACATCCACCAATGTAATTTTTTGTACCCATTTCCCGATGCGGTCTCCTCTACATTGAGGAGATTGGACGCCTCGTAGCAAAGCGCTTTAGGGAACATCTCCGGGACATCCGCAGCAATCAATCCCACCGCCCTGTGGCCCAACATTTCAACTCCCCCTCCCACTCTGCCGAGGTCATGCAGGTCCTGGGCCTCCTTCACCGCTGCTCCCTCACTACCCGACACCTGGAGGAAGAACGCCTCATCTTCCTCCTTGGAACACTTCAACCCCATGGCATCAATGTGGACTTCACCAGTTTCCTCATTTCCCCTTCCCCCACCTCCAACCTTCCAGCTCAGCACCACCCTCATGACCTGGTCCTACCTGCCTATCTTCCTTTCCACCTATCCACTCCATCCTCCTCTCTGATCCATCACCTTCGTTCCACCCCCCTTCACGCATTGTACTCTTTGCTACCTTCCCCCACCCTCTTCTCTGACCTTTCACCTCCATCCCCACCCCCAATCACCTATTGTACTCTTTGGTAACTTCTCCCCAGCATCCTCCTCCCCCACATTTTATCTCTCTACCCTGGAAGCTTCCTGCCTCTATTCCTGATGAAGGGCTTTTGCCTGAAACGTTGATTTTCCTGCTCCTCGGATGCTGCCTGACCCTGTTGTGCTTTTCCAGCACCACTCTGATCTGGACTCTGTCACAGTATGTTGAAGGAAGTGAGCAACAATCACTTGCATATCATGTCTGTTTTTGAAAACTCAACACAAGACACTAAGTGGAGAGTGGGAAGCACTAAGCTACATCTACACTTGTGAACATTGGCACATGTATTTCTGTGGTAAAAAGCTCACTCTTCACCTTGATCACCAAGCATTGACCACGTTGTTAGTCATGTCAGGAACTGGTCATTGGTCATTGATCTATATGCATCTACAGATGGGCAAATTATCAATACAACTTAGAATTGCTACCTCCTAGTTTCTCCGAGACAGTGAAAAGAGTCTCGTTCCTGCAGATCAGGAATTCAAACCTTATGCCGGCTTCAGGACAATGGGAAAGATTAATTGGGGTGTTTGAAGAAGCTGTGAGCTGCATTTCAAACAGGTAGGTGGAGTCAGATGCGTCATCAATTGCGCCCCCAGCCCTGTGCGGACCTGACGCCGCCATGCTGCAGAATTCTGACGTTAACACGGACATGCGCAGCAATGGGAACATTCACAAGAGGATCAGCCAAAGATAATCACCGTCGTTGCTTCCCTTCCATAGTCCCAACTTTGTGAAGCAGTATCTTTCACTGGCAATTAAAATTAATCCTCAGGTGCCTGCTTCATTTCGATCATGCCTTCACGCCCCTCACTGTTCTCGTCTCATTTCCAAACTCTTGGCTCACAGACTCAAAACCAGCTCTGTGGGTATCTGCTTCTTCCACCCTGACAGGCAGTGGGTTGCAGATTCCCGACCAGTCCCAATGTGATTGAAATATTTCAACTCCTCCACTGATTTGCATCTTTAAAAAAACCGTGCAGCAATCTCCCTTTTCTTTTGACGACAGTTCTCAACTGTCGTCGGCAGGGTTCACACCTGCGTGGGGAACCCGCAATGGATTTCATGTCCATCGCATTCACCATTCGGCCCACCAATACAGAACCACACTGACAGCTTCATTTCCCAGGACTCCCTGCCTGTGGAGCTGAGAAAGAGTGAATCATTGCAGAGTTTGTTTGAATCCAATCACTTCACAGGTTTCGAAAGGGTTAAATATCTGCAAATGGCGAGTCTGGGTGTTTCATCCCGAAAGATGAAATGGACGTTCAGTTAGAAACAAAACCAGAAATTGCAGAAGCAACTCAGCAGGTCAGGCAGCATCTCTGGAAAGAGAATCAGAGACGACATTTCAGAACTCGTTTTTTCTCATCCAGGTACAGCCAAACCTGCGGACTTTCTCCATAGTTCCTCTTTCTGTCTCGGACTCTCAGCATCCGCAGTCCTTTACGTTAGAAATTCAATCAATTCAGAAACCCCTCTGTGCTTCTTCAGTGGAGAAGATTTCCGTTTGGGAAACATTGTCCTGACACCGTTAAAAACGCGCACCTTCACAGCCAAGAAACCGGTAGGAGCGAGAACAACAAACACTCCGTGTCTGGGTGGTCTCGAACCAGAAACATTTCGGTTAAAAGCCGAACGCGCTGACCAATTGCGCCACAAAGACAGGTCCCGGCGGCTGTCGCAGCGTCTCTTTGAGGAAACTACTATTCAATTCATAAATCAACCTGCCCCGCCCAGAATTACCATTGTCTTCTATCAGTTTTACTTTTCCATAATAAAGCCTGGGACATTCATTGTGGAGACATGGGGACAGTCTGATCCCACCATCTGCAGGCACATCCATGTCACGAGGAACTAGCCCTTCTACATCGGGGCCATCGCCATCCGAGCCTTTTCGTGTAGTGCCTCTTCCCGAATTTTCTCATTGGTCCCGAGCCGAGAAGGGGTTTGAATTCCTGATGTGTAGAGAATTCTTTCAATGTCTCAGATCAGTTCATGTCCAGAGAATCTCCCGGCCTCTTAAACAAGGGGACGATGTCTGGACTGTCTCTGCTCAGTCGAACAGTTCATCCTTCGTTCTCCTCTAATTCCACTTCCCAAAGACTTTCCAAAGATGCACAAAGCTGGAGACTGGGATTTCTGTTTTACTTCCTGAACATTTTTCCACCTGCAAACTGACAATATTTTGCCCAAAACTCTTCCCCATTGTAACACTTGCATCATGTCCAGGGATGAGGAATTTGAACTTTGTGGAGACATTTCCCAAGTTTGGGAATGTTCTCTTTGGAGCAAAGAAGGTTAACTGGAGATTCCCAGGGGCTGTTGGCAATGATGGAGCAGAAGTGGTGGAAATGGGCAGATTAATGATCAGAAGAACCTATTGCCACTGACTAGGGTCAGTTACCAGAGGACAGGGATTGAATTTCTTTAATGGAAAGCAGCATTTGTGTGGAACAAACACAGCGAATACTGCAGAAAGCCAACGGGTCCAGCAGCATCTGTGGAAAGGTAAACAGAGCCGACGTTTTGAGTGTGCTACGGTTTTTGTTCAGAACTCAGTGTTTTGCCTCTTCCCGAAATTGGTCCAGGTCTGTGTCTCAATTGGCAAACACATGGCAAGTGCAGTGCCTCAATGTGAAGTTATAGCCTTTGCTGTTTTAAATAAAAGCAGTGCATTGTTTAAATGGTGATATATTGGAATGTGGAGAAAGTGAGGACGAGAGGTGAAAGTCGAACAATGTGGCACTGGAAAAGCACAACAGGTCAGGCAGCATCTGAGGAGCAGGACAGTGAACGTTTCGGGCACAAGCCCTTCATCAGGAATGATGTATGGATGTACAAAGGGGTCTCAGAGTCCCTCCATTCCAGTCAATGCCAGTTGTCGGGCAGATGCAGCAGGCAATGAGCGAGGCAAGTGGTATATTACGAAGAGGAATTGAGTTCAGAAGTGGGGTCATTGAACATATTCAAAGCTAAGTTCATCTGAGTTTTGAACGACAAAGAAGTGGATGGTTTTGGGGGGAGGTAAGAAAATGGTTTTAAGACCAGTACAGGTCAGTCACAGAGTCAGACAGCACTGAACAGACCCTTCATCCAACTAGTCCATGCTGAGTATGTTCTCAAACTAAACTCGTCCCACCTACCAGTGTTTGGCCCATAAACCTTCGAACCTTTCGTATTCAGATGGGGTACTGGGCTAATGTTCGGATACTTGGTAGTGTGGATGAGCAGAGGGATTTTGGTGTCCATGTGCACAGATCTTTGAAAGTTGCCACCCAGGTTAATAGTGCGGTGAAGAAGGCATATGGCGTACTGGCTTTTATTGGTAGAGGAATTGAGTTCCGGAGTACTGAGGTCATGTTGCAGTTGTATAAGACTCTGATGGGGCCGCATCTGCAGTATTGTGTGCAGTTTTGGTCGCCGTACTACAGGAAGGATGTGGAGGCACTGGAATGGGTGCAGAGGAGGTTTACCAGGATGTTGCCTGGTATGGTAGAAAGATCGTACGAGGAAAGGCTGAGGCACTTGGGGTTGTTTTCATTGGAGAAAAGAAGGTTTAGGGGTGACTTGATAGAGGTGTATAAGATGATTATGGGCTAATGTAGGTTAGGTGGGCTTGGATCGGCGCAACATCGAGGGCCGAAGGGCCTGTACTGCGCTGTATTGTTCTATGTTCTATGTTCTATGTTCTATTTTCTATGTTCTATGTTCATGTCGTTACCCAAATGTCTTTTAAACGTTGAAACTGTACATGTATAAAGTCATGAGGGGAATGGATAGGATAAATAGACAAAGTCTTTTCCCTGGGGTGAGGAACTCCAGAACGAGAGGGCATTTGTTTAGCGTTAGAGGGGCAAGATATAAAAGAGATCTAAGGGGCAACTTTTCACGCAGAGGATGGTACGTTTTTTGAATGAACTGCCAGAGGAAGCGGTGAATCTAGTACGATTGCAATATTTAAAAGGCATTTGGTTAGGTATATGAATAGGAAGGGTTTGGAGAGATATGGGGCCGTGTGCTGTCAGGTGGGACTAGATTAGGTTGGGATAGTTGGTCGGCATGGATAGGTTGGCCCAAATAGTCTGTTTCTGTGCTGTACATCTCCATGACTCTTTGACTTCCTCTGGGCATTCATTCTGCACTCAGACCACTCTCTTAAAAAAAATGCTTGTTCTGTCTTTATAAAATCTTTCTCTACTCACCTCAAAATATTTGCTCCCTGATCCTGAAACCCCCAGCTGAGGGAAAGGACACCTGCTGTTCACCTCATCCGTATCCCTCATGATTTTATAATCCTCTAGAAGGTCACCTCTCAATCTCCTATATTCCAGTGAGAAAGGTTCCAGCCTATCCACCCTCGGTGTAGGTATATTCATATCCAGTTATGATGTGTTCAATGCTGGTGCAGGCTGGAAAGATCAAGTGGTCTACTCCTGCTCCCAATTTATCCTGGCTGTTACGTTTCTCAGCCCCATTCTCCCGTTTTTTCCCCGCAACTCTCAACCCTTGATACTCTATCTCAGTGTTAAACATAGTCAGTGACCTGGCCTCCACAGCTTTCTGTGACAATGAATTCCATAGATTCACCACTCTCTGGCTAAAGAAATTTCTCCTAATCTCCATTCTCCCTTTATGCTGAGGCCATGCCCATGGGTATTAGTCTCTCCTCCCAATGAAAACATCTTCCCAATGTCCGCTCAGTCCAGGCTGTTCAATATTCTGTACGTTTCAGTTAGATGCCCCTTGAATGAGGGTCTGTTAAGCAGCATGAACCAAACCCTTCAGGATGAGGACAGCTGGGATTAGGTTCAACAAAGTGAGAATGGAGGGAGAGTGTGTGGGATGGAGATTTTCAGCTTTTAGGGAATAAGATGGGAAAGAAAGTTTGATATAAATTATAATTGATCAGATGAGCCGAAGGGCCAAGGAGTGGCGGATGGAGTTTAATTTAGAAAAATATGAGCTGATGCATTTTGATGAGGCAAATCAGGGAAGGCCCGATGTGGTTACTGGTAAGTTCCTGGGGTGTTGCTGAACAAACAAACCTTGGAAAGCAGGTTCATAGTTCATTGAAAGTGGAGTTGCAAAAAGACAGGATAGCAAAGAAGGCGTTTGGTACGCTCTCCTTTATTGGTCAGAACACTGAGTATAGGAGTTTGGAGGTAATGTTGTGGCTGCACAGGACATTGGAAAGGCCACTTTTGGAATGCCGCACTCAGTTCTGGTTTCCCTGCTGTCGGAAAGGTGTTGTGAAACGTGAAAGGGTTCGGAAAAGATTCAGGAGGTTGTTGCCAGTGTTAGGGGGTTTGAGCTACAGGGAGAGGCTGAATAGGCTGGGGCTGTATTCCCTGGAGCATCTGTGACAATTCGAAGTTTTAAAGTGGCATGTATAGGGTGAATAACGGAGATCTTTTCCCCAGGATATTGGAGTTCTAAAGGAAAGAGTATAAGTTTGAGGTGAGGTGGGAAGATTTTAAAGGGACCTGAGGGGCAGTGTTTTCATGCAGAGGGTGATGTGTGTATGGAACGAGCTGCCAGAGGAAATAGTGGAGGCTGGTACAATTACAATATTTAAAGGCATCTGGATAGGTATATGAATAGGAAGGGTTGAGAGGGTTATGGGCCAAATGCTGACAAATGGGACGAAATTAATTTTGGATATCTGGTTGGCACGGACGAGTTGGACGAAGGGTCTGTTTCCGTGCTGCATGACTCTAATGATCTTTGGTGAAAACAGAAGTGTCGTTGTGAAGAGTGGACTTTCAGAAGCAGATTTCAAAGATGTTTTGCCCTGACGAGGAGCAGAAATCTTCCATTTGTGAGATAGCAGCTGGGTGAGTGAGTACATCCAGGATGTTGTTAGAAAGTGGAAATTCATTGCACTGTGGGTATGAAGTGTTTTAAATTTTACCGGCAGTAAGTACAGTGTGCAGAGCGGGGAGCCTAGTGAAGGGTTAGGTTGATTTTTGTTTTAAACTGCTCATTTTTGTCAGGCTCCAGCATTGTATTTCCAATGCTGTCAATCAGAAGGTGCAGTGAATCAGTAACTGGTGTCGTTAGAAGCCTTACGATTTTCAGTACTGCAGGTATTGCATTGTTTCACCAGCATTGTAAAGGTTACTGGCAGCAGCAGCAGGTGTAGGCTGTATTCACTAGAAATGATTAAGCATTTAGATAACACACATACAGAGGGCAAGGTGGGACTTGTCTTTCGATTTGTGGAAGATGGGACATTCTGGGTGCTGCGATCTGGGGCAAACATAGCTGCAGTATATCATTGAATCCCTACAGTGTGGAAGCAGGCCATTCAGGCCATCAAGTCCACACTGAGCCCTCCAAAAACAGACCACTCAGACACACCTCCCAAACACTCCACCATCACCACCCCATCAGGTCTTTTCTGCTGGTGGGTGAGAGTAGACTGCAAGATTAGGGGGGATTAGAATTCGGACAGAGATGAGGAGGAGCTGCTTTTCACAGAGGGCGGTGCATCTATGGAATTCTGTGCTCAAGGAAGCAGTAGAGGCAGCTTCATTAAGACACTGTTGGTTGGGTTTTTGCGTGGTAGGGGAATTAAGTGTAGTTGGGAGAATGCAATTCAGAGGAGCTGAGATGATTGATAGATCAGCCATGATTTTAATGAATGGCGGAGCAGGGTCGATGGGCCAAATGGCCTACTCCCTCTATTACTTTGAAATTATAACCCTGCTTTTCCCATGGCTAACCCACCTAACCTGCACATCCCTGGACACTGGGCAATTTAGCATGGCCAATCCAAATCAAGGCCAGTGAGCAATGTAGTGATGTGGAAACCAAACACCAGAGAATGATAGAAAGGGACAAGGAGAACAAATGTACCAGCAATCAAATCTGGATTCTAACCATCACAAAAAATAAAACTAAAAGCTCACTATGTGAATGTGTGCTGCATTGTAACCAAAGCGAATTAACTGACTGCACACGTTGAAGAGAATAATTATGATTTGAGACTCCTTACAGAGATATGGCTTCATAATGTCAAGGATTGGATCCGGAACATCGAGGGGATATGTGGCATTGAAGTCGTGTGGGAAACTCAGTAAAGGTAGAGGGTGGGCACTGCTAATCAAAGCACTGATAACATGGTAGTCTGGTGTCAGCTCGGATTTCAGGTCCTGATTTCTCTGTCCTCTGGTCTCCCTGTTCCCACAGAGCTAGATGTTGTCTGTCCTCAGCTCTGCTTGATTTCTGCTGAAGCTTTGACACCCTTTTACACCTTCTGGAGCAATAAAATATTCTTAGCCTCCTGGAAATGACACCTTAGCTTATACACCTCCTGATTTTAAAAATCTCTATAAAGTTATCTCTCAACTTGTTAGGCTCCGTTGGAAAAATGTCCCAGCTTCTTCTTAACTCAAATCCTCCATTCCCAGCAACATGCTGGTAAAGTAGGGAATAGGGAAATGTGTCAAATCACATAAATGTACTATCAGATACAATCTGGCTGTGTTCTTGCCTGAGATATTGAGAGTCCCTGGTGTAAGTAATGACGAATGCAATAATTTTGGTCACAGAATTGAACAATCATTTTGCAACAAAGCGATTTCCTCTAATAAGGAGGTAGTGGTCATTTCTCTGGTAAGTGTACAGTTTGTAGATCAGAGTTCTTGAAGTTCCAGACACTTGGGATGGGCAAGAAATGACTATGATAAATAAGACAAAGAACTGTAGATGCTGGAAATCTGGAACAAAAACTGGAAAAACTCAGCAGGACTGGAAGCATATGTGGAGAGAAAGCAGAGTTAAAGTTTCGAGTCCAATAACTCCTCTTCAGGATTCTGAAATAATTTGTGAGAACCCCTTAAGTCATCTGCCCAGCTTTAAGACCATAATACACAGCAGCAGGATGAGGCCATTTAGCCCATCGAGTCTGCTCCACCAGTCGATCATGGGTGATATGTTTCTCCATCCCATTCTGCTGCCCTCTCCTCATAACCATTGACCCCTTCCTAATCAAAAACCTATCTCTGTCTTAAATGCCCTCAATGACTTGGCATCCTCAACCCTTTTCCGAGTGGAAACATCATCTCCATATCCACACGATCCAGTCATAGACTAGCACAGCGCTGCCTGACCCACTGTGATCTTCAGCATTTGTTGTTTTCTGGAAGGATTCCAGCATCTATAACAATGCGCTTCTAAATTTCGTACCCAGTTGGTTAGCTCTCCCTGATTCCCGTGAGATTTAAATCTTACTCAACAATCCACTGTGTGGTACAATTAACAAAGTTCCCAGTCCCCACCTCTTTCTGCAGACGTAGGTAGCACGATGATTCAGTGCTTAGCACTGCTGCCTTACCGCGCCAAGGATCCGCGTTCGATCCCAGCCTTGGGGTGACTATCTGTGTGGAATTTGCACATTCTCCCTGCCGTCTCTGCGTGGGTTGGGTTTCCTCCGGGTGCTCTGGTTTCCTCCCAAAATCTAACGATGTGCAGTTTCAGCTGAAGTGGCCATCCTAGATGGGCCCACAGTGTCCAGCTAATGTCGAGTAATGGGATAGGGGAATGTGTCTGCATGGGTTACAATTCGGATGGTCTGTGTGGACTTGTTGGGCTGAATGGCGTGCTTACACATTGTAGGAATTCTACGTGGCATTCCCCAACTCCAGAGTCTCAGCACTCTTGGCTTTTCCCATGGACAGTGTTGGGGAAAGAAACAATGTTTTACATGGAAGGAAGGTTCAGTGAGTGTGAAGCTAAAAGTAAACGCAGTGCTTGAGCTGTTTTCCCCGGTATACCAGAGGCTGAAGGGGTGACCTAACAGACTTTTATAGAGTCATGAGAGGCATGGATAGGGTAAATAGACAAGGTCATTTCCCTGGGATGGGAGAAGTCCAGAACAGGAGGGTAATATGTTTGGGTTGAGGGAGGCAAGTGTAAGGAATGATCCGCCGGAGGAAGTAGTGGATGTAGGTCCAATTATAACATTTAAAAGGCATCTGGATGGGTATATGAATAGGAAGAGTTCAGAGGGATATGGGTCAAGTGCTGGCAAATGAGACGACATTAATTTAGGCTATCTGGTCGGCACGGATGAGTTGAACTGAAGGACCTGTTTTTGTGCTGTTTATCTCAATGGCTCTGGCTTGCCCGTAATGTTTGCCATGCCTGTATGTTCAGTTTCTGTCTGGTGTCGGTGCCAATGCCTTGATATCTCATTTCCCCCATCTCCCCACTTCTACCTCCCCAGATGTTAACCATTTCGTGTCTGGTTGTTTCTCAAGAAGCTGCATTGAAATTTCATCCTGTATTGACACTTTTTTNNAATTGCTTGTTTGGAATTTCTAACCTGGACTGACAATGATGACGTTTGTAATCTCTTTTTACAGATTATATTAAGATCTGAAGACGGAAGTTTCAAAATCAATAGATGAAGGGCTTTGCCTGAAACATTGACTCTGTTGCTCCTCAGATGCTGCCTGATCTGCTGTGATTTTCCAGCATTGCACTTGGACTCTGACCTTTCAGCATTTGCAGAGGTGCTGTACACGCGTTTGTGTGCAGGTGAAGCTTCGTTCATGGAGAAACCCAAGGAATCCCGTCCCGTGGAGAAACTATGGAAGGGTGGCGACTGTGGGAAAGGCTTCCGTTTCCCATCTGACCTGGAGCCTCATGGGCGTCGTCACACCGGGGAGAGGCCGTTCTCCTGCTCTGAGTGCGGAAAGGACTTCAGCAATTCCTCCCGCCGACTGAGGTGCCAGGGACTTTACACGGGGGAGAGGCCCTTCAGATGTCCCAACTGCGGGAAGGCCTTCAGCAGTTCCTACTTTCTGCAAAGGCACCAGCAGGTCACACAGGCGAGAGGCCATTCGCCTGCCCCGAATGCAGGAAGGCCTTCAGCTATTCCTCCGTCCTGCTGAACCACCGCCGGGTCCACATATTGGAGAAGCCCTTCAGCTGCTCCAAGCGCGGCAAGGCCTTCAACGATACCTCTGCCCTTCTGAGGCACCAGCGGATCCACACCGGGGAGAGCCCGTTCTCCTGCCTCAAGTGCAGGAAGGGCTTTACCCAGGCATCCCACCTTCGGGTCCACACGGGAGAGAGGCCCTTCCCCTGCCCAGAGTGCGGGAAGGCCTTCAGCAATTCCTCCCACCTGCTGAGGCACAGGCGGGGGCATACCGGGAGAGGCAGTTCACCTGCCCCGAGTGCAGGCGGAGGTTCTCATCATTCTGCACCTTGCAGAAGCACCAGTGGGCACACCAGTGCTCCCAACAATCTGATTCTGCTGATGAAACTGCTGTGGGTCACTTGCAGAACTGAACCCTTGCCCATTCTGACAGTGCTTATAGTGGGAAAGTCGGTCGGATTTTTTTGCTTTATGCTGTCGTGCTCCCCCACCCCTTCAACTTTGCTTCCAATGGGCGCTGCTCCTCGTTGAGCCCAGGAGCTGTTCACTCTAGTTATTTTCTGTCCAGTTAAAGAATTATTGGCTCTGACTGGGAACGAGTCCCAGTCTGTAAGAAATACCTGAATACTTCAGGGTGTCCATTTGCATTCAGCAGTGACTTTGAAATTAAATTTACGGTTATGTGCCTGTGAACAACTCATCGTCGAAGGATTGCCCAACGGCTTGGCAATCCATTGTTGGAAACTGTTTGCTTGAATTGATAATTTTTAAAATTCTCTTCCTTAATTTACACCTTCCATTTCTGTCTATGAGATGGTGGAGGACTTGATCAAAAGGCTTAAATCATTGCTATTAACTGGATTATCTTGTTTACTTTGCCCTAGTAAATTTGCGGTATTCATAATTGTTTGTTTTTGTTTGAATTATGATTCTGGTGTGCAAGATCTGTTCATTAAGTGTGGTTCTCTTGATGAAGCTGCTGTGGGTCACTCCCAGGACTGATCCCCTGTGCATTCTGACAGTGTGTGTGCAGTGGGAGAGTCAGTGGGCTTTATTGTTTTTTGGCCTTGCCCCGCCCTGCCCCGCCGCCAACTTTGCTTCCATTGGGCGTTGCTGCTTGTTGAGCCCCGGAACTGTTCTCTCTAGATTCTACTGTCCATTTAAAGAATAGTTGGCTCTTTCTGGGAATGAGTCCCAGCCTGTAAGAAATGGCTGAATAATTTGGGGTGTCTATTCACATTCAGCAGTGACTTTTAAATTAGATTTCCAGTTACGTGTCTGTGAAAAGCTCATAGTCCAAGGATTGCACAAAGGCTTGGCAATCCATTGTTGGAAACTGTTTGTTTGAATTGGTAAGTTTAAAAAAAAAATTCTTAATTTGCCGCTTAAGTTTCTGTCTCTGAGATGGTGGGGGACTTGATCAAAGGGTTTAAATCATTGCTATTAATTAGATTATCTACTTTAACTTTGCCCTAGCAAAGTTGCCGTATTTGTAATTTGTTGGTTTTTATTTAAATTATAATGTTGACGTGCAAGATCTGTTCTTCATCAAGTCTGGTTAGGAACAGTTGAGAAATTGAGGGACATTGCATGTTTTAATTTCACCGTGTGACAGTAACACTCATTTGTATTGGGTTGCTTACCCTTAGTTGCAATGTCTTTTACCCCAACTATTCAGTATGGTAGTGAGTTCCACAGTCTCACCACACTCTGAGATTTTTCATGAAATCCTTAGTCCAGAATTGTAAGGGAAAGTGTTGACGAGGGCAGAATATAGGGTCTTAACTGCAAAAGCCAGGAAGACATTCGACAAAGTAAAACCATGACAATGTAGGGACAAATAAGGAACTTTGACAGCAATGAAGAGGTCACACGTCAGAGTTCCAGATAATGGTCGTGACAAAAAGAAAAAGTGCTCTGCAGATATTGGACATTGTAATTAAGCAAGTTTCTAGATGCTGCATTTGGTTGAATACGATAACGTAAGAAATGAAATAACAAACCACTAATGTAATTTGATGTCGTTAACCACAAATCAAATGTATACTGTTGATTGATATCGGTCAATTGCGTGCAAGTAGGCCATTCAGCCCATCGAGTCAACATTGATTGACCGTCCCACTCAGACTCAGTTCGTTACCCTATCCCTGTAACCCTGTATCTTCCATGGTCAATCTACCCTCAGCTGCACATCCTTTGGACTGTGGGAGGAGGCCAGAGCACCAGAGGAAACCGACGCAGACACAAGGGGAGAACGTGCAAGCTCCACACAGAGAGTCGGCCCGAAGGTGGGATCAAACCCAGGTCACTGATGCCGTGAGGCAGCAGTACTAACCACCGTGCCACCACCACATGCTGCTCTCTAAAAAAGTGAATTTCAAAGACTCGAGAACACTTGAGAGAAAAACAAAACTCTCCTATCTTAAATGAGAGGCTAGTCTCTGACTAGAAATGAGTGGACACTTCACGTACATTAAGTCCTCTCCAGATGTTATACAGCTCCATCAGATCATCTGCTTCTTCTAAACCCCAACTGATACAAGCCCAGCCTGACATCCCCTTGTCCCCGATTATAAGTTGAATAAATCAGTGACCCTCGACCTCACTGGCCTGACACAGGATGCCCTCAATCCAAGTTGACCTTAACTCTCTAAACTCTTGACCCCACGCCACCATGTAGTCAGCCGCAACTCAGCCCTCAACGAGAGCAGAGGAACTGAATAGACAGCAGTGAGTGGATATTGCATTCCCAGAGAATATTATTCAAGTGAGAAAGTTGTTCAGCTCACATTCGGATCATTGCAGAGACTATGTCGCCTGTCATTTCAATGTGTTTGATCCCAATAACAGTCTAGTTTTGTTGTATATTGTTTGTGTTTTATCAGTGTTTCACTACATGATTTTCTGTTGCTGACATTCCCATTAGGATGTGTGAACTCAGTACCAGATAATAGTCTCAGTTCTGAATTTTCCTTGAGGATTGGTGTAGCTGACAATTCCCTAACATTTCAAAAGCCTTTTTGCTTCCTCTTTAAATGCTTTCAGTTATCCAACCTCCAGAACTCTCCAGGTTAGACAATTCCACACAATTCATTCCCCACTGAAAGAAGAAATTGTTTCCCATCTAGTTTAAAATGAGTGTTCTCTTGTCCTATGTCTCCTAGTTAACCAAACACAGAAAAGGCTCAAAGTTTTATCTAGAGCCTGGAGGACAAAGTCCACGGTGTGCCTCCTAGTTTGAGATTCTGCACTAGTGGAAACATTTTCTCAACATCTACCCTGTCAAGCCCCCTCAGAATCTTAAATGTTTCCGAAGATCACCTTTTGTTTTTCTAAGCTTGAACGAATAAAAACTGAAACCATTCTCAAATTGTCAACACCTTCATCCTTGGAACCAGCTGAGTGAAACTCCTTTAAACAGCCTCCAAAAGCAGTAAATACTTTTGTTTTAAATTTGAGGACCAAACATATACGCTGTACTCCAGGTGCAGTCTTGCCGACACCCTATACAGTTTCACAAGACTTCCCTGGTTTTAAACCTCAATGTCTGAGAGCAATTAAGGCCAGAGTCCATTTGCCTTCTTAACGGCCTCCTGCACCTGCATGCTAAATTCTGTATTTATGCTCAAGACACAGATCCTTTGGTGCTGCACATTTTTGGGAGTCTATCTCCACTTAGTTGATAGTCTGCCTTTTGAGTCTTCCTGTCAAAGTGTATGACCACATACTTTCCTGTATTAAACACCATTTGCCAAATATTTGCCCCCTCACCCATTTACCTCCATCACCTTGCAGATTCCTTATATCTTCATCGCAACATGACCTTCTGCCTATTTCAATATCATCAGCAAATTTAAAAACATTAAGTTTTGCTTCGTCCCCCCACTC
>NW_025215270.1:0-639 GCF_004010195.1 Chiloscyllium plagiosum
GGCGACATCATGGGCCGAAGGGTCTGTACTGCTCTGTAATGATCTGTGTTATATATAAATGTCCATCATCATTCATAGCTGGATGGGGCAGAACTGAGGAGATCAGATCTGAACATTTGATTGTGGTACTGCTTAGTTCAGTCTACTGCATGCTTTCTTCTGCAGTTTGATATGTAAGGAGTTCTGTGGTGTAGCTTTGCCAGGTTCATGTTTCATTTTTGGATATTGCTGTTCTTGACATGCTCTCCTGCATTCTAAATTGACAGAGGCTTAATTTTTGCGACTGATAGTAGTTGTAGAGTCAAGGATATGCAAGGTGATGAGGTTACAGATTGTGTATCAATACTGTTCTGCTGTTTCTTATAACGCACAGGATATCATGGATGTCCATTTTTCAGTTGCTAGATCTATGTTGAATCTACCCTATATATCATAGTGATAATACAGTTATCATTATGACATGGAGGCAGAGCAGAAGAGTCGGACATCGCACAGAGCCTTGGTAATAGGGGACTCCATAGTGAGAGGAACTGACCGGGGTTTTTGTGGCAGCAGGCAGGACTTAAGGATGGTGTGTTGCCATCCTGGTGCCAGGGTTAAAGACATCACAGACAGAGTGCAGGAAATCCTCAAGGACGA
>NW_025215270.1:12315-25614 GCF_004010195.1 Chiloscyllium plagiosum
AACCTTTATCAAAACCTTACTAAAGGTCCTATATATGACATCCACAGCCCTTCCTTCATCTATCAACTTGGTCACTTCCTCAAAGAACTCTATTAAGTTGGTAAGGCACAATCTCCCCCGCACAAACCATGTTGCCTATCACTGATAAGCCCGTTCTTTTCTAAATATAAATATATCCTATCTCTCAGTACCTTCTCCAGCAACTTTCCCATCACTGACATCAGGCTCACTGCCTCCCTCAGCAACCTGGGATAGATCCCATCCGGTCCTGGAGATTTGTCCACGTTTAGCCTACCCAACACATCCTCCCTCTTCATGTCAACGTGATCCAGTGTAAACAAACTTCTATCTCTAATCTCAGCATTTATCACATCCCTCTCCTCAGTGAACACTGATGCAAAGTAATCATTGAGAATCTCACCCATTTTCTCAAGTTCAACACACAGCCTTCCTTCCTTATCCTTTAGTGGACCAACCATTTCTCTACTTACCCTCTTGCTTCTTCTATAAGTATAAAATGCTTTAGGATTCTCCTTAATTCTGCTCGCTAAAGTTATTTCATGACCCCTTTTGGCCCGCTTGATTCCTCGTTTAAGATTGGTCTTACTCCCCCGATATTCCTCCAAGGGACCCCGATCTGTTCTTAGCTGCCTGCACCTTATGTACGCTTCCCTTTTTCTTTGGCTAGTCATACAATTTCTCCTGTCATTCACGATTTACGAATCTTGCCTTTCCTATCCTTTGCTTTCAATGGCACATGCCTATCCTGCACTATCTTTGAAAGCCTCCCACGTATCAAATGTGGACTTCCCTTCAAATAGCTTC
This sequence comes from Chiloscyllium plagiosum, assembly GCF_004010195.1. NCBI lineage: Eukaryota > Metazoa > Chordata > Chondrichthyes > Orectolobiformes > Hemiscylliidae > Chiloscyllium > Chiloscyllium plagiosum. The sequence continues at coordinate 13,141 of NW_025215270.1, forward strand.
CCCCAATCCACATTTCCCAGCTCCTGCTGAATTTGGATATAATTGGCCTTGGCCCAGTTTAGTAATCTTCCCTCAGGAGCACTGTCATCTTTATTTACAAATATTCTAAAACTTACAGAATTGTGGCCACTATTTCCAAAGAAATCCCCCACCGCAACTTCTACCACCTGGCCTGGCTCGTTCCCCAACACCAGGTCCAATATGGCCCCTTCCCTGGTCGGACTGTTGACATACTGCTCTAGAAAACTCTCTTGGAAGCTTCTTACAAATTCTGCCCCATCCAGACCTCTGACACTAAGTGTACCTCAGTCAATGTTGGGAAAATTAAAATCTCCCATCACCACTACCCTGTTGCCTCTACATCTTTCCATAATCTGTTTACCTATTTGTTCTTCTACCTCACACTCACTGTTGGGAGGCCTGTAATACAGCCCCAACAATGTAACTGCGCCCTTCTTATTTCTCAGCTCCACCCATAATGTCTCACTGCTCAAGCCCTCCATAGTGTCCTCCTTTAGCACAGCCGTGATATCGTCCCTGACCAGCAAAGCAACTCCACCCCCATTTACATCCCTCCCTGTCCTGTCTGAAGTGTCTATATCCTGGAACATTTAGTTGCCAATCGTGCCCTTCCTTCAACCAAGTCTGTGTTTGCAATAACATCATATTCCTAGGCACCAATCCAAGCCCTAAATTCATCTGCCTTACCCACTATACTCCTTGCATTAAAGTATATGTACTTCAGGCCACCAGTTCGTTTGTGTTCATCTGCTCTCTGCCTACTCTTCCCCTTATTAATGCTAACTTCATGATTCTTACAGTCTCCAGTTTCCACCTCGCTGTCTACTTCTCTTCCTATCCAGCCCCCTATCACATTAGTTTAAAACCTCCCCAACAGCAGTAGCAAAAACTCACCCAAGGACATTAGTTCCAGTCTGATTCAGATGTAGACCGTCCAATTTGTAATAGTCCCACCTTCCCCAGGACTGGTCCCAATGTCCAACAAATCTGAACCTCTCCCTCCTACACCATCCCTCAAGTCATGTGTTCATCCTACGCTGGCTAGCACATGGCACTGGTAGTAATCCCGAGATCACTATCTTTGAGGTCCTCCTCTTTAACTTCTCTCCTAGCTCCCTGAATTCTGCTTTCAGGACCTCATCTTGTTTCTTATTTCTATCGTTGGTGCCTACATGCATCGAGACAACTAGCTGTTCACCCTCCCCTTTCAGAATGCTCTGCATCTAATCTAATTGCTCTTTGAAAGGGCTAGCACATATTTGAATGGACTGACTGGCCACCTGCACTGCTTCAGTCATCTTTGAATGATTTTTCTTTGGTTAATGTCTGTCTGTATACCACTGAAAAATGTGTTGCTGGAAAAGCGCAGCAGGTCAGGCAACATCCAAGGAGCAGGAGAATCCAAAGAGCAGGAATCCTGAAGAAGGGCTTATGCCCGAAACGTCGATTCTCCTGTTCTTAGATGCTGCCTGACCTGCTGCGCTTTTCCAGCAACACATTTTTCAGCTCTGTTCTCCAGCATCTGCAGTCCTCACTTTCTCCCAGTCTGTGTACCACTGATCAGTAAGGTTAGGAGCCATCAATGGTCAGGTTTGTTTTTCCCCTCTTGGCCCTCTCTTACCCCTTCCTCAATTTCACCTCCCTGTCGCATCCCCTACCCTGAACACAGTGCCTGCTGCAAATAAGGAAGACTTAACATTTTGAAAAATTTAGTCTAACAAAAATTCTCGACCCATAATCCGAGGGTTTTCATCTTTGGTACAATCCTGTCAAACAACAGCAAGTGTATATTCACAGCTGAGCGAAAATCAGTGGGGCTAAGGGAACTGTTTCTGTGCCATGGTAACAGTGAGTCACCCTCTGTGACCTCAAGTGAAGTGGGCCAAAAGTTGAAGAGAAGCACTGACCTTCACCACATCCCAACGCTTAGGGATGTCTTCATGGCCCCCATCTACCCAAATCAAATAATTATCCAGTTTGTCAGGGATGATGCAAAGGAGATCCCAGCATTGCTGCCTGGTGTATACACTTTCCCAGATGCTCACATCGTATTTTAGTTGACTCTTTCTCACACAGGGTTGTTTTAACCTTTAGAACTGTCCTGGGATGAAACCTGTGATATTTCTGCTCTCTCTGAGATTAGCACTGCACCTGCAAGTACCAGCTCCTGTGAGCTTTGCTCAGTCAATTCTTATTTCCTGAGACTCTTGACGACCCAATCTCAGAAATAACCAGGAAAACAGATGTCTCGTTCTTTTGCTTCCTGTGTAATTTCATTGTCTGTGTTAGCCATAATAACTGGTCTTTATTCCCCTCGGATATTCACAGGGGCCACTTTTACCTCTGTTTGTAAAACATCACACTTACACAACCATCAAAGGTAAACGCACTAACTCAGAATAGCGGAGATGTGTAGTCAGGGTTTCCTGAGTGGAAGAGTTGATGTGGATCATACTCAGATGTTTATTTCTCTCTCTCTTCACTGGAGATCCACTATTGAGGTTTCTCCTTCGTTTGTTATACTATAATTTGAAGGATGAATTCCACATCTCCCTTGTGGCTGGTTTAACAAAAAGATACTAAGCAATTAAGACAGACTTCAATGAAAACATGCATTTTGTATGACCCAGCTTCCAGTGCTCTGAGCTTTAAATGAATAGCTTTCTGTTCTAAGTGGCCAGAACAAACCATGAACTTGCTAGTTGTCTCATTGCAGGTTTGTCAAAAGGCTGGCGAGATTGCCATGTTGAAACAGCAACTCCAAGACTCTCAAGCGGAGGTGGCGGAGAAATTGAGTGAATTATTCAGCCTCAAGACGCTGCTGCGTGAGGTCCGGCTGGAGCTTTGTACCAAAGATGAGCAGTTGTTACTGTTAAAGGACTCTCTGCAAGCACAGTCCGTCCAGTTGGCTGAGAACACTAATGCCCTACAGCAACAGGAGGAAGCCATGCTGCTCCAGGAAGCCTCCCTGAGGAGGAACGGAACATCTGAAGAGCTGAAGGCCTTCCTGAGTGGGCAGACGGACGATCTGAAGGCCAAAGGCCTTCAGGAGGACAGTGCTCAAGCCCTGGCCCTCCAGGTTGAGAGGCTGAAGGCGGAGCTGCTGTTGGAGCGCAGGCAGTGTGAAGCCCAGGCTGCCAGCTTTGAACTGGAGCGGAGGACCTGGCAGGATGAGAAGGAGAAGGTCATACAGTATCAGAAACGCCTGCAGTCCAGCTACTTAGAGATGTACCAAAGAAACCAAGTCCTGGAGCAGGAGGTTCAGGAGATAGCTGCCAAAATGGAACTAACAGACACTGAGGGCAAACACAACCTTCCGTGGATAGAGAGAATCGAATCCTCTGAAATCTGACAGCTTCCAAGCAATGAAACTGTTATCAGTCAACATCCATATATCTGAAAGTTCATTTAAGAGAAAATCTGACTCATGTGGGATTCCTCAACCAGGGGATGGTTGTAGCTTTTGGTGCAATTATGCTAACTTGGTGCATGCACAACGAGGGGATTGTATTCTTGGGAAGTGTCTGTTTTCGGAAGTGGGAGGGGTAGGGGAGTAGAGCTGTGGAACAAGAGCCGAAGAAATTGGAACTCTTGGTTCCATCTGTTTTTTGAAAAGTCACCTATTCGGCCAGGTGACTGGATATCTCTCAGCTACAGAGAATGCTGCAGATAACTCTTCATTAGTTACAAACATGGCTCACAAAAGCCAATTTTGTGTTCAAACCCAGAATGCTTCAGGATGTGAAATGATCAAAGGCCATTATTTTTATACATTCAAAAAAAATTGTATGTTACCATCATCGCAAAGTGATAAGTTAGTGCAATTTCTTAAACCAGTCATTTGAGTCAGAAATTAGTTTAAATTCCCTTCTCTGCAGATTAAAAGCTGCAGTGAAATTAACCTAGTTGTTATGTAGTGACACTGATTTTAGTTTTTTCAAAAAATTATAATTGTTTAAATATCTCTGTAGGCCAATGAAAAATTTTCAAAATCTTGTGTTATGAGTCCAGCTGATGATGTTATTGGACAGTTCAGATCCCAGATTGAAATCTGGCTTGATGGGTTGTATTTTGTGTAGTTTTTTTAAAAAACTGAGGTGATCTTTCACTGAAACACAAGCAGGCAATGCTGCACAGTTCGCTTCAAAAGTACAGCAAGGGTTTTATGCAAATGAGGGATGAAGAAAACTATAGAATAAACCAAACTATTTCCATATAACACAAGTTTAAACATTTCAAGACGCAGTAAGTTGTAATCAAGTTAGTTGTAATAGCATTCCTTCATCATACACTCACCAGAGAGAAGCCCTTGTCTACCTCCTCCAAAGGACTTGGATTTACCTAACCTTCAGTTATCAGTCTCCAGAATCTAATAACCTTCTCCTTCAGTCCACTGATATTAAGAGTTTCTCAGCTTTAAGGTTTTAACCAAACACTTCTGGTCTGGACTTTCCAAACTAACTTCTTACACTGAGGTAACTTATTTCTTAACAGTTCTGAACCCTCCCCCCCCACCTTCTTCATGTATGTGTGTGTATATTTATATATGTATGTGTGTATATGTATGTATATATGTATATGTATGTATATATGTATATGTATGTATATATGTATATATGTATATGTATGTGTGTGTATCTGTATGTGTATATGTGTGTATATGTATGTATATGTGTATATGCATGTATATGTGTATATGTATGTGTGTATGTATGTGTGCACATGTATATGTGTATATGTATGTGTATATATGTACGTGTGTGTATGCGTGTATATGTATCTGTATGTGTGTATATGTATGTGTATGTGTGTATATGTATGTGTGTGTATGTGTGTATATGTATGTGTATGTATTATGTGTGCATATGTATGTATGTGTATATGTATGTGTATGTGTGTATATGTATGTATGTGTATATGTGTACGTATTTATATGTAAATGTGTATGTATGTGTGTATGTATGTGCGTATATGTAGATGTATGTATGTGTGTATATGTATGTATGTGTGTATGTATGCGTGTATATGTATGTGTGTGTATGTATGTGTGTATATGTATGTATGTGTATGTGTGTATATGTATATGTTGTGCATATGTATATGTATGTGTGTATATATATGTATATATTTGTGTATATGTATGTGTGTATATGTATATGAATGTGTGTATATGTGTGTGTATGTGTATGTATGTATGGGTGTATATGTGTATATGTATATGTGTGTGCATATGTGTATGTGTGTATATGTATATGTGTGTATATATATGTATGTGTATGTGTGTATATGTATGTGTGTGTATATGTGTGTGTATGTATGTGTGTATATGTATGTGTATGTATGTGTGTATATGTATGTGTATGTATGTGTGTACGTATGTGTACATGTATGTATGTGTGTATATGTATGTGTGTGTATGTGTATATGTATGTGTATGTATGTATGTGTGGGCAGGACTATCGTTTAGGGTCAACTCCCTTTGCCTCTGCTGGTCCTAATTGCAATGAGTCTCAATACTCTGTTCAGATCCATAGTCGCAAATTGAACTGTCCAAAATGTGATGTTTGGTGCTGTGTTTGTCAGTCAGAATACAGCGATTCATTCTGATATTGTTAAAGGGGCACGTCAGTCATTTAGGCTAAAATCAAATGTCCATCTGAATTAGGGGAAGCATTATATTGCATCCCATCCGTGCTTATTTTCATTAGAATCATAGAGCACAGAGGCAGACCCTGTGGTCCAACCAGTCAATGCTGAACATTTTCCCAAACTAAACTAGTCCCACCTGCCTGCTCCTGGCCCATGTCCCTCCATGTCTTTCCTGTTCATGTACCTATGCAAATGTCTTTTAAACATTGTAACTGTACCTTTATCTACACTTCCACTGGAAAGTCATTCCACAATGGGCTGGCTCATGGTTAGCATCGCTGCCTCACGGCACCAGGGACCTGGGTTCGATTTCAGCCTCGATGACTGTCTGTGTGGAGTTTGCACATTCTCCCCGTATCTGTGTGGATTTCCTCCGGGTGCTCCGGTTTCCTCCCACAGTCCAAAGATGTGCAGGTCAGGTGAATTGGCCATGCTAAATTGTCCATAGTGTTCAGGGATGTGTAGGCTAGGGGTAATAGAGTGGGGGATTGGGTCAGGGTGGGTTACTCTGCGGTGGGTCGGTGTGGAATTGTTGGTCCAAGTGGCCTGTTTCCATACTATAGAATTCTATGGTTCACACATAAACCACTCTCTGTGTTAAAAAAAGCCTAATTTTGTTTTAGATTTTTCTCCTCTCACCTTAATGTGCTCCTAATCCTGAAATGCCCAAACCTAGGGAAAAAACACGTGCCATTCACCTTATCCATGACCCTCATGATTTTATAAACCTCTATAAGGTCACCTCTCAACCTCCTACACTCCAGGGAAAAAAGTCCCAGCATATTCAGCCTCTTCTTATAACTCAAACTCTCCAACTCAATCTCTCCTGAACCCTCTCCAGCTTAATAATATCCTTCCTATAACAGGGCGACCAGAACTGGGCACAATGCTCCAGATGAAGCCTCATCAATGTCCTGTACAACCTCAACATCACATCCCAACTCCTGTACTCAAAAGGTCTCAGCAATGAAGGCAAATGTGCTCAATGCCTTCTTAACCACTGTCTGTTTGTGATGCAAACCTCAAAGAATTATATACCTGGGCTCCAAGGCCTCTGTTCTACAACACTACCCAAACCCCTCCTTATAGTTGTATAAATCTTCTTTGTTTTTCCAAATTGTAATACCTTGCATTTATCAAAATTAAACTCCATCTGCCACTCTTCAGCCCACTGACCCATTAGCACAAATACAAGCACTGGACTTGCTTTGGGTGCAAGTTTCATTCGGAAAATTGTAAATTTACTGTCGGAGCTTGGGTGTTCCTTTGTCAGTTTCATTCTTGGTTTGTATTCCTGGTTCAGTTCCAACCCCAGGAATACCTCCTGATGGTGCCCTTTCCTCTCCATTTGGAAAAGCTGCATCAGTTGTTTGATGGAATTATATAGAATCACAGCAAGAAGTGGGCTGACCTGGTTATGTTCACTCATGCCTCCTGCCACCTTGCTAAAACAAAATTTCATTAAAATCACCTCAAAATATGGTTATTTTCTAACGCGGAACATCACATGTGGTCTGGTCTGGGCAGCACGGTGGCACAGTGGTTAGCACTGCTGCCTCACAGCGCCAGAGACCCGAGTTCAATTCCTGGCTCAGGTAACTGTCTATATGAAGTTTGCACATTCTCCCCGTGTCTGCGTGGGTTTCCTCCGGGTGCTCCAGTTTCTTCCCACAATCCAAAAATGTGCAGGGGTTAGGTGAATTGGCCATGCTAAATTGCCCGTAGTGTTAGGTGAAGGGGTAAACGTAGGGGAATGGGTCTGGGTGGGTTGCTTTTCGGAGGGTCGGCGTGGACTTGTTGGGCTGAAGGGCCTGTTTCCACACTGTAAGTAATCTAAAAACAATCTAAAGAATTCACAGTGATGCCAACCCACCCCTGTTTAGTAGTTAGACCGGGGAGGGAGAGGAGAGATGGTGTTTCTTTCATCTCGCTCTGGCAGGTCTTGCACATGAATTTACTCATAAAATGTAACAATTAAAAAGGTTTAAAACGAGGACTGACTGAGGCTGCTCTCTGACTCCATGTTCAACTCTGAATGCAGTGGTTTAGGTGGTTAGTGCAATTTTAGATTTTGTGAAACTTAGTTATTTTGTTTTCCTTAATGACGGACCTCAAGGATATGGTTACTTGGCCTGAGAGCTTCTCACGTTTGACTTGTTTTGGAACCTGTGTGAAGTTGATGTGCTTGACGTGAGAATGGGTTTTGAATTTCCCGAATGCTGATCTGACCTGAGTGTTCTCTCAGTTTGCTTTTCTGTAATTGTTGTTAATGTGGAATGACCCCGTCTATACATTGCATTTCTTTATGAAGGGCTGCTCCCGCAATGAGGTTGGAAGTACATAAAATGCACGCAGCAGGAGGCCAGTTGGCCAATCATGCTGCTGAGATCTCTTTGAAAGAGCTATCTAATTAGCCTCACATCCTTACCGAAATTTGCTTTCTAAGTACATATCCAATTCCTTTATGCAAGGTATTCTTGATGCTGAGTTAAGTTTGCAGGCATTCGAGATTATATTATTATTTCAATCATCTCCCCATCTTGCTCTCTCACCAATTAGCTGAAAGGCTGTAATTTTACATTTGTTCTCCAGCTGTAGCTGACTCCTGGTAGGGCTATGTAAGCTCCCCGTCCCTACTTGGTCCAAGAACAGAATTACTTTGTTCCAATTGTTCAAGTCCTTATTCTTGGAAGCACCCCTTTGATGGGGGTTTGTGAGGTCCTGATCTGATATGGGGAAGAGTATGACAACAGACTGACCTAATAACACTGTACAATCTCTGACATTGTCCCGAATGAGAAAATCGAGGCTTAATTTAAAATCCCATCAGCAACAGGAGCTTTGCTAATGTGGCTGTTCATCAAAAGCCATCAGCCTACACTGGATTGGTCTTTAACTCAACATCGTCTGAACTCAGGAAGGAAATGTTCCTGCTAAAGTTACATTGATGTTCCACTTTGATCACTCCTGGAAAAGGCCAAAGCATGGGTTTGGGAGCACAGTCAGTCTTTGAAGTCAAGTCTTTTAAATATGTCTGAGTGGATTTGCTGGTGCGGTGTTGTCCTCTTGAGTGCAGGATTGCCTTACTTTCCTGGAATCCCTGTATGCCTTGATTTGCAACTGTACTAGTCTCTAAATAAAAACTAAAACAACTGCAGATGCTGTAAATCAGAAACAAAAGCAGAAATCATTGGAAAAGCTCAGCAGATCTGACTGCATCTGTGGAGAAAAATCAGAGTTAACCAGAACAGTTCTGAGGAAAGGTCACTTGACCCAAAAAGTTAACTCTGATTTCTCTCCACAGATGCAGTCAGATCTGCTGCACGTCTCCAGCAAATTCTGTTTGTGTAAACTATGCTCTAGTTTCTGATCTTTTCCTCAGGGAATGAGGTTTGGGTAAATGGTGTGTGGACTGAGACCTCAATGAATGCAGTTGTTAGCGATTATAACAGTACCATCTGGATTGTTAGCTGCGCTGAGTTTCTCCATGTATCTACATTGGATTTGTCTGCTCCCAGGAACTGCACACAGTGGGTTGGAATTTCAAATCGAGTTTTCCCTTTGAAGCATTGACCCCAGTTTTGAACTAGATTCCAGTCCCCTTCTACATTGGGCAGGCTCTGCCAGGAGTGTAGAATTGGGGAGGGTAGTCCTGATCTGAAATCTCCTTCCTGAACCTTGCTTCTCGATTCCTTTCCCTGTTCCCAGACTAGCTGTCACGCTGCATGGTGTAGAAGTCATCCATAGGTGAGTTCAAAGAACAATAATGGTTACACCACACCAACATGTGTCTGTTCATGCAGTCTCATTGGATTGGTACGTGGACTACACAATACAGAAACTCCATCTAGTGAGAAGGCTATCCATTACATTGTCATATCATCATTTTCCACCCATCAGGCACCACTCATTTCCACCATTAGGTGATTTGTACCTGCTCAAGGTTCATTTGTCCCCTTTTATTTTTGTTTAAATCTATGTTTGTTGTAGACAATGGAGTATCTGGAAAATGATAAGGCAATACATTAATACTTTGTTTCATGATGAAGACTGTTTGTGTTAAACGTGATGTTTACTGATCATTCTATGGCCTCCATTAACATAGTGGATCGAAATAAAATTACTTCAAATAAAGAATTCCTTACCTTAGTAGACTCTTGTTTGGCATATTTAATAAGTGCAATGGGGAAGGAGATGGGGTAAGAAAGCACATACTGATCTCTGACCTGGTTTGTGCCACATGAGCTATTCCGAGGTTTCATTGGCTGCTCCCTCCATTTTTACACTGATGCTCATTAGTAGGGGAGGAGATGGTCTATTTGTATTATCACTGGACTGTTAACCCAGAGACGCAGGTAATGCCCTAGAGACCTGGGTTCAAATCCTGCCATAATGGAATTTGAATCCAACAAAAATTTAGAATTAAGACTCTAATGATGACCATGGCTTGATTGTTGAAAACCTCAGCTGGTTCAATAATGTTCTTTAGGAAGGGGAGCCTCCATCCTTTCCTGGTCGGGTGTACATATGACTCCAGACCCCAGCAATGTCATTGAGTTTAACTCCTGGGCAACTAGCAAAGGGCCTACCCAGTGATACCCTCATCCTGTGCATGAATAGAAAAAAACATTCTGAAAACCTAATTGAGCAAAGACACCCTTACTATCAACTTTTTGTTGATCTTTGGTTTATTTGCAATGAATTAATACTTGTGTTTCCAGCTCCTTCACTCGGTGAAGCGAGTTTCTGCCTCTCAGTAACTACAATCAGAGCTTGGCCCCTGATCAAAGGCCTTGCTGTTAAAGGCAAAGATGTGGTAACGAAAATTTAAACAGAAGAGGGATTGTTCTCTGGAAATTATTTGAAGTTCTCTAAGCTGGAACTTGGAGGTACATTACAATATTGTTTGGCATTCAACCGAATGGGAGTATTGGGAAAAGTATGAGTCATATAGTCAACTCTTCAGTGGATAAAGTGAATCAGTTTTCAAACATTTAGCTTGCACCCCATAGCCTAACCCATCTCGGAAATCCCCTTCTGTTTCTGGTACGGGCTGTTGCTGCACAACCTCAATTTTGCCTCCCACTAGGACATACCCTGACATAACAGTGTTTCCTCTGGCTGAGATGCCCAGTGGCATCGTCTACAAAGGATTACTTCCCTTTACAGTGGGGGCTCTGGACTACAGGGCTCCACATAACAATACGTTCGTTCAGTTTGTGAGGTGCCAGGCCCATGTTACTTTTGTCTCATGGCTTGTTGGGGGGAGGTTGGTGGTGGTGAGCTGCTCCTAAATTTATGTTTGCACATCAGCTGCCCTGCCCTGCTCTTGGTTTACAGGTAACCCATGTGGGGAAGGGTCATTGGGTTGGTGGGACTGCTGTTGGGCAGGAGGCCATGGAGGAAGTCAGGGATCCTGCCCCTATTCTGTGCTCATGTTCCCAGTTGGGTGTCCATCGAGAGGGTGTATGTGGTATGCACCAGCACAGACTGGTGGACACCACGGTGGGGAGGGCTGCAGTGCACTTATTACCCCACAGCATGGAATTTGAATTTAGTAAGTTTCCATTCACCGCTTGTCAGTTGCCATTAGTCAGTTTTTATTTTGATACAGTGCCCAATCAGCGGGCACACAATGTCATTTATAACTTTAACAAAGTCTACTTCAGTCCCCTGCGGCCAAATTGAAAACCCAAATGGTGGGATGGAAAAGGGAATCCTGGAAAAGACAGATTCAGATTTGACAAGTGACAACGAGGACTGGATAAGGAAGGAAAGATGGTAATGTGGTGACAGTTCGTAGGGTTGGTGGGGGTGGAGGTGTGGAGGGGTTTCAGGTGGATGTGGATGATGATAGCAGACTTGAAAGGTGGTGGAGTTCCTTGGAAAATCTCATGTGGGGCCCAGTAAAGGCGGTTGAGTGGTCTCTAGTTTGACCAGAGTACAGTCACGAAAGGAGGAAATCAGGCTGCTTTCTGTCCTGTCCTCTTGACACCATCATTTCATCAGCCATGTTCTCACTGAGTAACAGAACAAGATCACTGAGCCATCTGGCCTACCCCTGTTTTTAAGCCCCATCTGCCAGATGGGGGTAGCTCCAACACACTCAAGAAGCTTGACACCATCCGGGACAAAGCAGCCGCTTGATTGGCACCACATCCACCTCCCTCCCCACCAACACTCAGTCGCAGCAGTGTGTACTATCAACAAGATGCAGTGCAGAAATTCACCAAAGATCCTCAGATAACACCTTCCAAACCCATGACCACTTCCAATCGAAGAGCAGCAGGTTAATGGGAACACCAGCCCCTGCTCCCCTCCAAGCCACTTACCATCCTGACTTGGAAATATATTGCCGTTCCTTCACTGTTGCTGGGTCAGAATCCTGGAATTCCCTCTCTCATTGTGGGGTCTACCCACAGCAGGTGGGCAGCAGTGGTTCAAGAAGGCAGCACGCCCCCACCTTCTCAAGGACAGCCAGCTTCCCTTTACGACATTGGTCCAAACATGAAGAAATCAGCTAACCCCCAAACACACCTGGACAAGAGAGGGATCAGGGAGCAAAACTGGTAGTCGCTCGCTGGAACTGTCACGAGCACAGAAGAAGATCATTGTGGTTGTTAGAGGTAAATCATCTTGTGTTGAAGGTGATTACAATTATTGAGAATCTTGAGTTCTAAATTCAACGACCATTCTAACTTGAAGTCTGATATGTATTTTTTTATATTTTCACTGTGTTGTGTGTGGGTGTTTGTGTATTATGTGCGAATGTGTGTGTGTGGGAGAGAGTGTGAGAGTGTGTAT
>NW_025215270.1:32286-57515 GCF_004010195.1 Chiloscyllium plagiosum
ATAACAGCACACAAACCAACAGCCACTCTCAGACAACAACTCACCAGAACGAAGGACCCGATACCCAGCATGAGCAAAACCAATGTAGTGTACAAAATCCCATTCAAGGACTGCGCAAAACACTACATATGACAAACAGGAAGACAGCTAACGATCTCCATCCATGAACACCAATTAGCCACGAAACGACATGACCAGCTATCCTTAGTAGCCACAAACGCAGATGACAAGCAACATGACTTCGACTGGGACAACACTACTATTATAGGACAAGCCAACCAGAGAAAACCTGGGGAATTCCGAGAGGGATGGCACTCATGCACAGATTCAATGAATAAGCACATCGATCTGGACCCAATAGACCGACCAGTGCAACGGACTGCTGGAACTGACAACCGGAAGAGGCAGATTCAAACCACTACAAATGCTGGAGGAAAGATCACAGAAGCGCTTCACAGGAGGCTCCCAAACAATGAGGATGTCACCTAGACAGGGGACGAAACGTCTGCAACACAAATTCCCAGCTCAGCGAATAGAACCACAACATTATTAAAGAATGTAATTAGGACCAAGTGGCTGGAGTTAGCTGACAAGCTGCCTCTTCGCATGAGGACATGAGAGATAATTATAGCGATACCTCAGCAGTTAAATTTGCTGGAACCGCTATCAGAATCTTTAGAGAATGCTAACATTCAGTTGAACATATGGCACCTTGAGTTTGTGGGAAACGACATGGAATTGCGATAAAAGGCAGAGAGAAGAGAAAAAGAAAAAGAAATGTAGAGAAAGAGAGAGAATAGAAAGGAAGAAAAAGGTAGTTTGAACTTCAGAAAGTGGCACATAGAAAGGAAATCAAAAGTTCACTTTCTGAAGCAGTGAGGACTCACTTGAAGTGCAGAGAGTTAAAACGGCAAGATTAGCAGTTGGAATGGTGGACGTTTATGAGTTGGTCCATGAATCAAAATTTGACTTTCAAAATCAATTTCAATCCGTGACGGATAGGAATTGGGGAATAGGAAAAGGAATGGTAAATTTTGGTGAAGACCAAAAGGATAATCGACCACAGGGTGGAAAGGAATCCATTGAAGTAGAAAGAGAAGTTGAAAAAAACTCGGCGTTTTCACTGCAAATCAAAAGTAGGCCACATGAAATGACAGTGCTGGTGGTTTAGGAAAAGCACTGGGAAGACAGATGTCGTGCTTTAAAAACAAAGGATGAGCCAATGAATTTGGTTGGATTGGCAACAGAAAGCACAGTGAAGGTAAGAAGGCTGCAACAGAATGTATACTATGGTCAAAAGTTGTTTAAGGAGCAGGTACCCGATCTTCACAAACCATATACTGTGAAGGTAAAGTTTATTCGCATATGCAAAGAGCAGCAATTTAAGAGGTTACAACATTAAGAGATACAGTATTCTCTCAATCTGCGATGTTGAAAGATGAGGAGATATGTACTTCTGAAGGACTATTGCCAGAAAAGGTGCGTAAACGAGAATTGAAGGTGAGACAAAAAAGAAACGCTTCATTATGTAAAGTGAGGTTAAAATACCCAGTGAAGAGTTGAAAATTCGCAGACGAGCAGAGAACACCAGAAATATGGCATCAGACATTAGAGACCATCTTTCATGTCTAATTGTCAAAGCTATCCATGAGATCGGCATAAAGGAATTCTTTTTATTTTGATCAGCAAAACAACAAATGAATCAACGAAATTATCTCTATTTGAATTACTATTTAACAGGAAGTGTAAAGGTCGATACAATTGATTGAGGAGGAATTGAAAGTCAGTATTTGCAGACCATGTATTTGGACTAAGTGTCAAATTTTCAATAATAATTAAATAGAGTAGCGAGAATAGGTGGCCAGACAGCATTTGAATATATCACAGCACGCAAAGAACCAGGAAGCAGAGAAGAAATGAAAAACTGCAAATTTGCTACCGGGGTTAACGTGGTGGTGGTATTTCCAGTGTTAGGTGAACGTTTCAAAAGAAAGTTTATTGGAAATTATCAAGTCAAAAGCAAAATTATTTTAGGGGGACTCCAGACAGAAATGAACCTCGCAGTGTGTGTCATGTGAATATTTTCAAAAATTGTTCTGACATGGAAGAAAAGCAGAAGGAGATTTTGTGATTGATGCCAACACAGAGGGGAAAATCAAGTCTAGAGGATTCTATGTCAGACATACTTCAAATTAAATTGGACAATCATGAAGTTGTCAAAACTGGGATAAATTATTCAGTTACCTTTCAGAGGAAGATCGAAATGACCTGAAAGTGTTCTTACGATCACATGGGAGCTAAGTGGAAACAACATGGAAAGTACTGACCGAATTATGCTTGATGGAGAAAGTGAGGACTGCAGATGATGGAGATTAGAATCGAAGAGTGTGGTTCTGGAAATGTACAGCCAATCAGGCAGCATCCGACAAGCACTTTCAAATAAAGAATCGACGTTTCTCGAGCATAACCTCTTCATCGGGATTACTTAAATGAGAATGGGAAGAGATTCTACAAGTATATTAATCGCAAAAGAGAAACTAGTTTTTGAATGCGCCCCCTTAAAAATCAAACGGTCATCTATGTGTGGAAACACTGCAGAATAAGTAGCTTTATCAGATTTAATGTCACATGTACTCATCTGAACACAGCGACAATTTTACAAATCGCAACACATCGCACAGCCTGAGGTGTGAAGGATCATCACCCCAACCATGATCTCCCAACAGAACAACATCGTTTTACAACGCAGAATAAAATAGTTAAATCTAAAACACGGTAGTCCTTCCCATAATAGTGCAAAAATAAAGAAACACAGTTCAACTACACAGTTCATAATTGCCTGGTCATGTCGGGTTCACACTGCGCACAAGGACTCAATGTCCCTCAGTCCGCAGTCAAACAGCCTGTTCCTGCTCGATGGTGAAATCCTACACAAATACTTACTGTGAAGAAAGACATGGAAGCTCGGGAATGCGGGGAGATAAATGCATATCGTGACTTTTTGTAATGAGGCCGTATTATGGAAAAGGAATTGCAGAGGTCTTAAAATGGTTAAGCGGAAATAAACATCCGGGGTTTGTGCAAGTTTGTCCCAGGTCATTTTGGGAAGCCAGGGAGACAATTTGGGCTGCATAGCTGTGCAATATGTGGCATTGCTGGGAGTTCTGGAGAAAGGTGACTTGATCCAAAACCTTAACTCTCATTGATCTGCACAGATGCTGCCAGACCCGCTGAACATTACCAGCAACCTCTGCTTTTGTTTCTGCTTGACAGGGCTTGATTTTATTCCATTTTTTATTTGTATCATTGACAGCCACGATTGAGGTGCCAGAAGACTGGAAGACAACTGATGTTGTGACATTATTTTCAAAAATGCTTCAAGGAAAATCCAGAGAACTACAGAACAGTGAGACTGATGTGAGGGGTGGGTAAGTGGAGGAAATTCCGAGAGACAGGATTTTCATGCATTCAGAAAGGCAAGGAATAATTACAGACAGTCAGCTTAACTTTGTGCATGAGAGAAACGTCTCTCATAAACTTGACAGAACTTTTTCGAGAAGTGACAAAGCAGATAGTTGAAGGTAAAACAGCATAAGTAGTCGATGTGCGCATTGGTGAGGACAATTGATATCTGCCCAGCTGCCATCCCCATCAGGCCCATCATGATCATCAAATAGGTGGGAGTTCTTTATGAAAGATCTGTCGAGCAGCACAGAAATACTTTGCTCGGTCCTCATGTGGAGTTGGAGCCATGTGGAAATGTCGCTGTATTACTAATCCAGATACAGTTAATGCTCTGGCAGCTGGTGGAAGATTAAAACAATTGATAAAATATTGATATGTAAAATCTCCTGGCAGTAATGGTGACGTTGAAGCGAATGTCAACACAGATTTGCTTTACCAATATACGTTCAGGAGGTAAAATTTTCGTAACTTTGGTCTGGCCACGAATTTTCGCCAGACTCACAGACACCCGGCACCAGCCTCGGTATTGGAAAAGGAAAGGGAAATACTGTCAATCCTGCAGACGCCGGCTTCCTAATATGTCAGAGCTTGTGACAACACTTACAGAGTTTGCACTGGGTGCAAAGAAACATCGAGAAAATAGTAAGCCTTTCATACCATTGAGCCACGCCTATTCTAGCTATCGGTCGAATATCTCTTCAGTGCAAGTTTCACACACAACATGCACACTTTTTAATGTGATTATAATGTAAAATATGTAATATTTATAGCGGTGGTCCTTCTGGTCTATCAGTTTGATCCAACTTTCAACATTTTGATGGCTCATCTCCTTTTTCTACGCCATTCTCGTAGTCTCTCCTGATTCCTTCAGAGTCTAGAAATCATTATTTATATTGAGTGCAATGGTAACCTCAACTTTATGTGGTCGAGAATTCTACAGGTTCACCAGTCTTTGAGTATTAACATTTATCCTCATCTCAATGCAGAATTGCCTGTCTGCACTTAATACTGCGGCCATGGAGAGTCAATGGCCAATCAGACGCTGCTCAGCTGCAAGACAGAAGGGCGGTCAGTTTGAACAATACTCAAGGGGCTTCCCCATGTTAGTGACCACACGATCAGCTGAGAAGAAGAGACACAGGTATTCAGTGGACAAATACAGATCAAGTGGCAAAGACGTGAGCCAAAGACGCTGAAACCTTCGGTCCAACATGAGGCATCACACGGCGCACACCGAGACGTGAACGTGAGCGTGAGATGACCATTTTTTAGTTTATTCCTTAGTTTCGTAACGATGGAAACTAATCGAACGAGGAGACAAATACTAAAAGGCAGGTTAAGATACAGAGGGGCTGATATTTGCATTATAATTTGATTATTACTTATGGAAAACAAGCTGCAGCATCATGGGATTTGGCAGAGGGATGGGAATAGCGAGTGTGAGAGATTTCAGGGCCAAATCACAAGAATGAGAACCGAAATTAAATGTGCTGCTTTATCAGCGAAATGGGTCATTATATCACGCATTGTATTCACTTCAATAAAAACAGCCTAGATAGCAGAATTTCGAACGTGATATCTGTTCACGTTTTAGCACTGTGCAGACCAGAGTAGTCCACTGCACAATACAGCCCAGCGAACTATGCAGAGAACAAAACTATACATTGCACCTCAGTACAATGATTTAAAATCTTGGAATAGATGGCGTGGCGAGCTGTGTTGACGTCAACACTGATTTTGTAAAGCCACATAGATGCACCGCACTGAAACAGTCCTTTCAGTCCCACCCTTCCATGCGACCAGATACCTTCATCTACTCTAGTCCAATTTGTCATTACTTAGTCCCACTAAACCCTTCGTATTCACACATTCATCCAGATGTCTTTTAAATGCTGTAATTTGAATATCATCCAACACTTCCTCTAATTGCTCATTCAATACACGGATCACAATCTGGTTGAAAACGTTGCCCCGTAGGTCCCTTTTAAATATTTACCTTCCCAACCAAAACCATAGAACATAGAACATAGAACAATACAGCACAGATCAGGCCCTTCGGCCCATGATGTTGTGCCGAACATTTGTCCTAGCTTAAGCACCCATCCATGTACCTATCCAATTGCCACTTAAAGGTAGCCAATGATTCTGACTCTGCCACTCCCACAGGCAGCGAATTCCATGCCCCCATCACTCTCTGGGTAAAGAGTGATGTCAACACCCTGGCATCCCCCTGGGTGGTATGGTGGCACAGTGGTTAACACTGTTACCTCACAGCGCCAGAGACCCCGGTTCAATTCCCGCCTCAGGCGACTGACTGTGTGGAGTTTGCACGTTCTCCCCGTGTCTGCGTGGGTTCCTCCGGGTGCTTCGGTTTCCTCCCACAGTCCAAAGATGTGCAGGTCAGGTGAATTGGCCATGCTAAATTGCCCGAAGAGTTAGTTTTAGGGGTAAATGTAGGGGTATGGGTGGGTTGCGCTTCGGCGGGTCGGTGTGGACTTGTTGGCCCGAAGGGCCTGTTTCCATAATGTAATGTAATCTAATCTATACCTTCCACCCTTCACCTTAAATTTATGTCCCATTGTAACTCTCTGTTGCACCCGGGGGAAACGTTTCTGACTGTCTAATATATCTATTCCCCTGATCATCTTATAAACCTCTATCAAGTCACCCCTCATCCTTCGCCGTTCCAATGAGAAAAGGCTTCGAACTCTCACCCTATCCTCGTACGACCTATTCTTCATTCCAGGCAACATTTTCTCTGCACCCTCTCGAAACTTCCACATCTTTCCTAAAGTGAGTGCCTTTTAGTTCGACATTCCCCCACCCCAGGTAAAAGACCTTTTCAATTTATTCGATCCATGCTACTCATGATTTATATATCTCTATAAAGTCGCTCCTCAGCCTCCAAGGCTCCAGGGAAGACAGCTCAAGACTATTCAGCCTCTCCCTGTAGCTCACATCCTTCAAACTTTGCAAATTCCTTTTTGAATATTTTCTGAATCATTTCAAGTTTCAGAACATCTGTCCGATAGGAAGAAGAGTGGAATTACACGCAGTGTTCCAAAAGTGGCCTAACCGACTGTCTGCCCAGCAGCAGCATGACCTGCCAACTCCTGTACTCAATAGACTAACCGATAAAAGAAAGAAAAGCAAGCGCCTTCTTCACGACCCAATCTTTCTGCGACTCCACTTTAAAGGGACTATGAACCTGCACTTCAAAGTCTCTTTAATCTGGCACAATCGCTCCGGTCCCTTAAGACTTTTTTTGAACAGGGCTGTGATTCGATTCTCGAGTTGCTAGGTCGTGTATATCTTCATTTGTTGTTAAGTGTTGTTATCTGCAAGTAGTGCGTTCACTTTGTCATGTAGCCTCTTTGATATAAAATGAATGTCAAGCGTCCTTTTTCTACAGGTAGGATAAAAAATATTTTATCTTTATTGCCATTTTTCTCGTGCTTTCGTTTTTTATGTATCCAGTGTTTTTGCTTCGTTTTCCTGCTTAATGTTGGTGCGACTGGCTGTCTGATGGTTTTCAGGCTTCTTCTGTGAGTAGCTGTCTTTCAATACTTTTTCTAATGCTGTTAAGAAATCTTTCTTGTCCTCATCCTATTCCTCTTACTAACATGTTTTTTTCAGAGTCTGTTCAGGATCAGTAAAATAGATTTCCTTTTTAATCCATGCAATTATGTTGTCTGTGTTTTTATTTTGTAGAAGTTTGTCTTTTTGTTATACAGTTCTTATTTTTCTTTTTCGATTCTCGAGTTGCTCGGTCGTGTATATCTTCATTTGTTGTTAAGTATTGTTATCTGCAAGTAGTGCGTTCACTTTGTCAATGTAGCCGCTTTGATTTAAAATGAATGTCAAGCGTCCTTTTTCTGCAGGTAGGATAAAAAATATTTTATCTTTATTGCCATTTTTCTCGTGCTTTCGTTTTTTATGTATCCAGTGATTTTGCTTCTTTTTCCTGCTTAATGTTGGTGCGACTGGCTGACTGATGGTTTTCAGGGCTTCTTCTGTGAGTAGCTGTCTTTCAATACTTTTTCTAATGCTGTTATGAAATCTTTCTTGTCCACATCCTATTCCTCTTCCTAACATGTTTTTTTCAGAGTCTGTTCAGGATCAGTAAGATAGATTTCCTTTTTAATTCATGCACCTATGTTGTCTGTGTTTTTATTTTGTATAAGTTTGTCTTTTTGTTATGCAGTTCTTTTTTTTCTTTTTTTGTGTTTGTCGTTGTTTAATGTCGATAGCTTGTTCTATTGTGTCTCTCCACTCACTTTTACATCAGTGAGTGAAGAGTTTTTGCCCAACATTCCCCGGTTGTATTTATGGAGTCCGTTTTGGGTATCATTAATCATATCAAGAAACATTCTGTGGAAATTTTACTCTGCTATTCTTTTGGCGCTTGGGGTGTTCAGGGAGGCTTTGTATTTAATCGTCTTACAAATATGGATGCCAAGATACGACTTAAGACATTTAGGGAACACAGGTTTCATTAGCCATTCTTGCAGGAAGTACAGCTGTTCGCGGATGGCGCTCTGTCGGATGGCATTGTTTTCCCTTTGACAAAGCCCTTTGACGTACCGGCACTGTTCACATCCATTAACATCAACCTGGACGAGGAAACACTGACTATACTTTTAGAAGAACTAAAGACACAAAACTCCACCAACGTCATTAACAAGGACAATATCGTCAAGCTATTGGACCTATGCCTCATCACTCACTTCACCTTCAACAACAAATACTGCAGACAAACCAACAGAACACCCATGGGATCTCTGATATCACGGTTCCGAACAGAGGCAGTAATCTAGAGACTCGAACAAACTACTATGCCAACCATCCAACCCGAACTTTTGCTCCACTACGTGGATGAGATCTTTGTCATCAGTAAACGAAAAAAAATTAGAGGAAATCGTCAAAACCATTAATTATACTCTTACTGGAATAAAATTCCCAAAAGGGGAGTAAAGCAAAAACAAACTGACTTTCCTGGATGTCGCAGCAGAGCGAACAGCCAATAGGGAACTTCAAACCAGAGTCGAGAGGAAAAAAACACATACAGAACAAATATTAAACTACTAAAGGAATCATCCCACCTTCCACAAAAGAAGCTGTTTTAGAAAATAATTTCAACGTGCCACCACACACTGCAGGAACTACGAATAGCAGAGAAAAGTCACCAATACACTGCATTCAAAGGCACCCAAATGAAAGGAGTCCGCTGTTTTCTCAGCAACACACCTCAACAAGGAGACAAAACGCATCCAGAAAGCCTAGCCGCTCACCTCTGCACCAGACAGCTCGGAAATAACTGCCAGACTACTCAGACCCTTTCGTGTCATAAAAAAACTGAAAAACCCACCAATGTACTAAAACTGCTGGTAATGAACCTAAAAGACCACATATGGACAACCAGCAAAACTAACATCATTGACAAATTATCCTGCAAGAACTGTAACAAATATTGGACAAACAGGCAGAACAATAGCCACCAGGATACATGAATATCAACTAGCCACAAACAGACATGACCCACTCTCACTGGTATCCTTACATACGGATGAGAAATGACACCAC
The DNA here is from genome assembly GCF_004010195.1 of Chiloscyllium plagiosum. Classification (NCBI taxonomy): domain Eukaryota; kingdom Metazoa; phylum Chordata; class Chondrichthyes; order Orectolobiformes; family Hemiscylliidae; genus Chiloscyllium; species Chiloscyllium plagiosum. Next base: position 41,335 of record NW_025215270.1, read on the forward strand.
GTCGAATGGGACAACACATCCATCCTGTGGCAAGCCAAATAGACACACGCACGGGAATTTACAGAAGCATGGTATTCCAACTGGAATTCCATCAACAAATACATTTACTTGAATCCCATTTAGAACATTCCAGAGAGAAAGAACAGGAAATGGCATCAACATTGGAAATGGTGCCACCACAGAAAATAACGTCACCAAGAGGGGCATGCTCAAATGCACAATTAAAAAGCGAGCTGCAGCACCAGTGCCTCAGCTGGAGGCGCACTGAAGGCGTTACATAGTATGATGATGAAACGTCTGAAAACGACCCTGCGAGCTCAGCGAGCAAATCTCCATCCTGGAGTTCAAGCTGAGCTACAAATCTTCTCAAAACTCGTTAGGTCTCCCTCTTTTCCATAAGATCTATCCAACTGGGAGAGGTTTTCTTCCCAGCATGTACACATGTGTGCAATAATCCAGTGCATTGCTCAGTCAAACTATGTTGGATGGCTGCCCAGCGGAGGGAAACTTGCAGCCCAAACTAGAAGTGACAGGATATGCAGCTTCCATCCACTTACGGCTCCATACCTCCATTGTGTTGTGTCAACGGATATTCTTGATTAGAAAAACACTGCAAGAAATGTTTGGGGAATCAATTCGAGGACCAAGAATGGGAGGAAATTGGGAAATAGAAAGAAAGTGGAGACTGACAGACAATGTCATTGAAAGATGTGGGCCCAGGTTTTAGAATGCTGAAGTGAATATATTTAGGTGGCATCTCGGAACGCAGGCCGGTGTTTAAAAGAATGATGTAGTGGCAGTTCATTGGTGTGAGTTCAGATGATGGAGAAATTTGCATGAACATTTCTTCTGAAGTTTTGTAATTGGGAATAGGGTCAACAGACTCATTGATTCATTGGCCTGAATCTAATAATAATGTGTCAGTGTCGTTTATTTTTGAGAGTGATAGAGGGATCGTCTCCACGAGAGTGAACTAGTTTCCTGGTGCTGTCTTATTGAACTCAACTCATGAACTATCCACAAACCCAGGTGTCACTCTCATTTAATGCCAAACTAATTCTCCCATCAATCATGGCTCGTGGTAAGCAGCGTCACCCGCATGCCCCTGGATATTCCGTGATACCTAGTACACATGGCACGTTTAAAATGCCAATGAGCACGAGGTTGAGATTTCTTAGTTTGGAGCTGCCGTGCACAGTTTCCCCTGAGCATGGCAGAGATGGGCCAATTTCATTACAATTTGTCGACAGGAACAAGAAAATTCTTAGTGGATGGGATAGCACAGAAGAAGACCATTCTCTTCCCAGAGGAGGCCACACCACCAGACCCACCTACCATGTGCTGATCTCACCACTCAGCTCAATGCAGTATCTGCGATCTGCAGACATGTCTAATTATTCAGAACAAGCATCAATGAACTTCCCTGCTCTGTCAGGATAAGTGCTACCATATTCTCGCTGCTCCCTCGCACTCACTGTATATCTGTTACAGCAGATATCCCCTAACAAGGCTCATGCACTACCACTCTCATTATTGCATGCAGCAACTTGTCCCCTCTCTCTGTCTGTGTCTCGCCGACGCAATGTCATTTACAAGGTCATACAATTTATTTTAAGAATGCTACTTCTAGAATTATCTGGGTGATGACGTTTGTAGAACGTTCCTGGTAATTTTCCAAACAATTGCCAGGTTCAGTAAGATATCCGTCCAACCGCATGTAACCCATCAGGCGAAAGAGCACAGTTTTTTTTTCAAATCACAGACGATACAAATGCGATAATCGTGAGGCCAAATGTACCATCAAATCTGCTGCATCACTCAACCAAAGACCGCGTCTGAACACTTGATTCATTACAGAAACAACACGTCTTGCAGCGAACATTTTTATACTCAGCTGATACAATCACCATTATCTGACTTAAAGCTGCTTCACACTTAGCAAAGGTCTGATTGCCCTATGTCTGTGACTATTCCTGTCTATTGCAGTTACACATTCTCAAATTCAGTTGTCTGGACGACTGGATTTTAATCCAGGCGGAGGCCACAATTGCAGATTCAGTTCCCCACACTGACAGAGGCTACCACTAAAGGCTCGCTTATTCAATGTCACCCCTCATCCGCGATATGGTGGTCCTCAGGTTAAATCATCATGAGTCGTCTCCCTCTAATGAGAGAACAGCCCAACGATCCTCAGCGAGGGTGGCGACATTACTTTATCACTTTTTAAAAACTTTTCCCGCCATTACATTTTCCATTCCCAATCAATTTCAGGTTGTTCTGGTCACCTGCAATATCATTTTGTACCACTGTCAGCATTTTCCACTCACACTGCACATTCCTGTCAAATCTCCGATAATCCTTGACTCTGTTATTATTTATGAATCCATTTGCCCGTGTCTCAACAATATGCAATGTCTTTGCCTCCATAGTTGTCTGGGGAGAGAGGTCCAAAGTCTCAAAACACTCCAAGAAAAGAAAATATATCTCCTCTGTTATAAATTGAAGACGATTTTTAAATGAAAAGGATAAAGTGACAAAATGTCCCGGCTCGCTGTACATACAGTCAGCTGTGTAGGAAGAGTGTGTTATTGCAGACGTAACCAGTCTGCTTGAGGACACATCCGGAAGCCTGTGAGTAAAGATTATTTTTTGTTTCCTTATCTGAGAAGGATACGGTTTTATTGGTAGTAGTTCAGCGATGTTTCCCTCTTATCCTTGGAATGAGTATCGATCAAATTGAATCAAACAAAATCTTGAGAAGAGTAAATCAGTTGGATACTCGATGGATGCATGTATCATAGAAACATCCCAATCCCTCTTTGCAGGTCTTCAAATACAGCACAAGATGTTGGTTAAATTACAGACACGGGTTCACTGTGAATAAAGACTCCATACCACAGGGTTAGCTCAACAAAATCATCTGCTCTCCCTGAATACAGCCTTGCACAGCACGACTTACAGGAAAATAACTCTTTTCCAATAACGTAAACTAAGAAATATGATCAGGGAAGGTGTCGAACACTTGGCCCCTCAAGCCTGTCCTGACATTCAATACGAACTTGGCTAAGCTACTCCAGTGCTCAACTCTATTTTATTGGCAATTCCTTGTATCCCTTTCCTCGCCGATATACGAAAAAGCTAACCACCCCTTTTGTAAATACATTCAGTGATTTGGCCTCAGCAAGTGTCTGGCTTCGGAAAAATCAAACTCTCTCACTATTTTCTCGTTGACGTTATTTCTCTGCGACATTGGAGGTTCTTTCTCTCGTTGGAATATTCATTTAATCTGGTCAGTTATGGAATATTTCACGCAATTCCACCAGTTACTCTGTAACCACTTCCAGGAAAACTGCGTATCAGTTGCTGCGGACGTGTCTACCCTTAGTTTCACCATTTTATCAAAAACATTGTTACTTTCTGAGGGAATGTTTATTCAAGTCCCTCCTATTGCTAACTTAGTTATATCATTAAAATACATACTGAGTTTCTCCCTGTGAACAACAATGCCAAGTACTGGTTTAAATTCTCCACTTTTTCACTTTAACGAATTCCATGGTCACTGACTCCAGGTGTCCAATATATACTTTCCCGACTTTCTTCCTTCCAAGCGTCACACATTCATCTTGAATTATGTTTTAACGGTACAGAAGCGCTCTTGATGCATGTTTATATATTTCTTGCCAATTTATTGTTATTATGTTTTTTTTAAGTTTACATCATATGCTTCTGGTTTCTCAACTAAAGATCCTAAATCTGTCCGACACCAGTTCTCACCAATTTGTGATTGAGGAGAATCCTTGTGAATTCTGGGTATTTCATCTTCTTATCGAGTCCTTCTTTTCGAAAAGAAACAATTATTGCTGAGTGTTATGGAATATATGCTTAAGTGTCTGCCTCTGTCCACCCACTGACATTCATCTGTATAAATTTTCACTTCACAGATAAGGTAGAAAGCTGTAATTTCGATGACTGGTAATTTCTAATCATTTGAATAAAACTAAACAATTAATCAGCTGAAAAGTGACAACATTCTTCCACTTTCTTTCCCTCTGTCACTTCTGTGTGATGATGCCACATTTTCAGGACGAAGCCTCCGACCTGATTCCCTTTCTGTCAATGACAAATCCCCCTAACTCTGCCGGACAGGGTCTTCAGCTGTTCCAGTCCCATCTTCATCGCTTCTGCCCTCACTCTTGCTCATAACAATGATAGCGATCCCCTTGTCCTCACTTCCCACTGCACTAGAATCCACATTCACAGAATCATGCTTTGCCACTTCCACTTCCACCAGCAGGACAACACCATCAAGCACGTCTATCCCTTCCATTCACTGTCCGTATTTCACAGGGACCATTCCCTCTGTGACACCCTCCATCAGGACGAAAGAGAAGACTGCAGATGTTGGAGCTTAGAGTTGAGAATGTGGCGCAAGAAAGGCACAGCATGTCAGGCAGCATCCGAGGAGCAGGAAAATCTATGTTTCCGGCAAGAACTCTTCATCAGGAATGAGACTGAATACCTCGAGATAGTGAGAATAAACGCCTGTTTTCCTGCTCCTCGGATGCTGCCTGACCTGCTGTGCTTTTCCAGCACCGCACTCTTGACACGTGTCATCACCCCAAGTACTTCCCCACTCCACCATGGCACCTTCACATGCAATTACAGAAGATACAACGCTTTCGTATTCACCGTTTCCCTCCGTACTGTCCAACGCCCCAAACACACCTTTCAGATGAAGGAATATTTTAGTTGTACTCTTTCAATCCAGTCCACTGTGATTGCGCTCACAATGCAGTGTCTTTACTTTGGTGAGATCAAAAAACAATGCTTTGAGGAGCAATTCCAGCTGTCTGTAAGAATATGCTTGACGTTCTCATTGTTTCATGCTTAACTAATCTACCTTACTCACATGCTAACATTTCGGTCCCGAGCTGCTGCTGTGTTCCAATGAAGCACAATCCAATTACACGTCACTTCACGTTTTGGTACGTTCTAGCCTGTCGGAGTTAATATTCAATTCCATAACTTCACAGCCTAATTCTCATTATGATTGTTATCCATCTTTAATAAATTCTCTCTCTTGGTCTCCCTATGAAACTGTGTGGCTGACTCTTCTTTATCGTTCATTCAAAACACAGAACGCCTTTGTCCGGTCATTCACACCTTAATTTACATTCATCTAACATCTGTATCCCTTTCACCACAATGAAAAACCTATTTGTGTATAGCATTTCGCCTTCACGTCCTATGTTGCCCGTCATCCAAACCCATACCTCTGTGAAGACATTAAAAAGCCGATTTCCTAATTTATTTTCTATTCTGAAGAATCATCACGCCAGATTTGAAATATTATGTGTGTTTCTCCGTCTCCAAAGATGCTGCCAGACGCGTTGCGTTTCTCCAGACAACAATGGGCACAGAACAAATTTTCAACTAAACAAATGACTATGGATACACGAAATAAAAATGCAAATAGCTGGAGAAACCAGGAACTGGAAGGAATGACTAACTCTGCTTTGTCTCAACTGATGAGGCCAGACTTGCTTCAGTTCTCCAGCAATAGTTGCTGTTGAATAAGTTTCAATAGCGTGTGCCAGAGCTGTTGAAACTTCCTGTCTGACATGAAGTGTCATACGATATGAAGTGAACGATAACGCAAGGTGCACACATTAATTGATTCTGAAACGACAGAAGGTTTGCATCACTAACAGTATAGAGCTTTTAATTATGGACAAGGAGATAAACAGAGGAAATTCCATTCTCTTTAAACACAGAAGATGGGTCTCTTGGAAGGGAAAGAAAATAGTGGAATATCTAAAAAGGTTTTGAGAATTGAGTCAAAGTGGAGGAGTGGCACAATGGCAAGACGCTAACTGAATGAGAGTAGTAACATGACCACTTCAGAGACTAGAGTAGGTCACTGAGATCAGGTTTAATAGGTGAAGGGTTGTTGGTCTTAACTGCGGTACAGACAGCACAACTGTGCAAATAATGAGTTACAGTCGCAGCTTGGAGACTTTGTGCTGTTCTGGTCACCCTTTGACATGAGAGGATGGAATTGGACTGGAGAGAGTACACAGGAAATTAATTACACGGTGAAAGTGAAAGTGCAGTAATGATGAAAGTTAGGAACAGAGGGTTCCGAGAGGAGGTTTGATTAAAACCGTTGATTAACAATACAGGTCAACATGGTGACCTCAATAATGTCCTGTACAGATACAACATGACATCCCAACTCCAACTGTTAATGTTTTCATTGTGAAATCAAGGTAGGGGAAAGTAGGTATTGCCGATACTGGATATTAGACTGGTGCTGGGAAAACAATACTTCAATTTTTTTTATATTTTCTGAGCCCGTCCAGGACTTTACTTTCCTGTGTGTTGAATTGGTTCGGTTTTTGTTTTCTCCTGTTTAGTGTTGGTTTTCGTGTCTCTCCGATGGCCTGCTAGGTTTACTTCATAAGTCCATTTTCGTTTGGATTGGATTCCAGCGCTACTCGAAGTTCTTTTTGTCCCGGTCCCTTTACGTGTCATTCATCCCTCTAACTAATACTCCATTGGTCACACAGGCAGGAAACTAGGGGCCAGTATACACAAACACCAAATAGCCACGAAAAGACATGATTAACTCAATAATATCTTAACGGACATACGAAGAAGGACACCACTTCGACTAGGATAATACATTCATCCCAGGACAGGTTAAAAAAAAGACATGTACTGGAATTCCCAGAGGCCTGGCAGTCAAACCGCTACTCCATCAATGAACACATTCATTTGGCACCAATTTACCAACCTGTCAAATATAGAACCAGAAATGTTTACCACGGGTCTTAACGGACCAAGACTACTAAACAGAAAGCGGGACAGAACACCAGCCCTTCGACTGTGGCTGACTAATGACGTTACCGAGCATGGTGACGAAACGTCTGATAACAAATCTACCAGCGGTGCGAGCAAACTGACAACTTGAAAAGTAAATAAGTCATGCCTTGTGAGCTGACATTTTGATACTTTAGATACTGTATGCTCTGTTCAACTGTGAGTGATCTTACCTCGCTGCAGGATTTATTATAGTCTCCAGATCTCCCTTCCCTCTGTCTTACCAGTTGCTTTCAATGAGATGATGGGTAAGACTACCAGCTTTTTTGAAGTTTATTGAGTCGGGCATTTCCTGCCTATCTATTGTAGACAGAGAAATAGAGAGAATCAGAACGTAGAGTGAGTGTTACACTTGGAGAATGGTACTGAGTCCCCTAGAGCCCCGGAATATCCCTGTGTCCACCGTGGTCTCTGATGCCTCAATTCTATGGAGCCAAGAGTTCTGTTCAGTCATGATCTGAAGTAGCTGCAAAAGCTGCCAGAGGCAAATAGACACTCAAGGTAAGGATACCACATGGACAGATACTGAGTGATAGCACCAGCGTTCAGGAAGGTATTAGCTTCAAACAGTGGTCACGAAGAAGGTGGTTGATGCATTGTGGAACTGTATCAGTACTCAGGGATAAGTGAGCTATTAGTGGTCAGACGATAGCTGAGTGTTATTTCACGACTGATCAGCAAGGGAAATCCATCTGACAGATTATTATCTTTCAGGGAAGGAAATTTATTACAGGCATCTGTCTGGCATACATGTTATCCCCACCAAAACAATGTGGTTTAGTCTTATTTGATCTATGAATTTGTCTAGCAATCCACTCAGTTCCAGGCGAGCTAGGGCAAGAAACACTGAACAGCGAGAAACATCGACATCACACGCGTCAAAAACCACAACTTGCTGGGATAAGTGTCCTGGCCATTCACGTCGGTCGGTTTATGAAAAAAGTATTTAAACTGTCAGAGAAGACGCAGGGACCGAGTTCAGACGAAAGGAGCTTTCCGAATTGAAAGACAAAAATTAAGTATCGGAAAAGCATTGGGGATATGGCTGAAGATAAGGAGAAAGGAACTGGAAGGGACAGAGATGAACTAAAACTGCACACCAACTATTAAGTCAGTTAGAGGAAATTGTGAGACCATGTAAATTAAAGTGCCCTTGTTTTGGAAAAGAATAATTATCTGCAAGAAGGTAGATGGACACAGACTTAAATGAGATTCAGATACTAGACAGATATGGCAGCAGAGTGAACATTTTGTGGAACATAAATATTCAACAGTACACAACTTTCTGGAGACTCAGGCAAAATGGAAAAACAGGATGGTTACCCACAGCAAGGACATGAGAAAGGAATCATTTGGTATCAGATTATTCAGGTGAATCACCCTAAATGCAAATTCGATGTACGACATTTCAAAAGCACATGCAGGAGAACAGTCTTTCGTTTGCTGAACAACATTTGATTACTCAACACGGCATTAAACAGGAATTATTGGAATTTGTAACAAAACGGTGTAATAATTTGTGAGACCTCAATCATTCTTCAATTTGGGACAGTCACACAGGCAAGACTGATGTTCAAAGAGGAGTTTGGAGAATGCTTTTTGAAAATATTTCTTTGAATAACATATTGTACAAATGGTCATGGATGAAGCTTACTCAGATCGGTGAGGTGATGGAGGTGAGTGCAAGAGTGATATCACTCTGAGCCATCCTCAGAGAAATTGTAATATATCGGAATTCAAATAGATAATGATTTTTTTTAAATGACCAGTAGGCACACCCGACAATCAGAAACAAGGCCGATTACATGAGTTTGAGTGGAGGACAGGCGAAGGTAAGCAGGGCAAACAGACTGAAAGGTATTGCTGGAAGTGAAGAGTTGAAAAGATTCGAGGGAATTATGTAAAATATTCAACAAAAAGACAAAAGCTCATCATGACCTTCCCAACTGTGCTTCACGCAGGACGGAACTGATCGGATTTAATTAAGAATGCTAAGAAGACAAGAAAAAAAGTTAACAGTTCTGAAGAAACCAACTGTTTAGAAATATGGGCGTATTTGTGAAAGGGTTCACAACGAGTTTCCAGGAGGAGTAGAGCAGTGGGAAGGGGGATCATTATCAGAGGTTAGTAAGAAGATAGGAACAGGGACGTTTCAGCGCAGAAGGTGTTCAGAGTGTTACAGAGAGTAAGCATCCAAAACACCTGCTTCACCAGACTGTCTACCTGCAACACAACATTCAAAGAACTGTATCGTTATATTCTTAGGTCTCTCTGTTTGACAACACCACCCTGTGCACGTAGATTAACTAGTCTAGTCCAGCTTTGGTTTGTCTTAGCAAAATATAACGCCGTTTAGTTCTCCACCTGCTTTCCCTCAACACTGGATCAGCAGTACTGTTGATGATCCCGTTGTGCTCTTAGATAATCCACGTCATCGTCCACTTTACCACCAATTTTAATGTCACTCATAAACTTGCTAAACATAACTCCTGTACTCTCATACAAAGCGTTTATATAAATGATTCACAATAGTGGACCAGCACCGAACTTCACGGCACATCGTTGGTCACAGGGCTGCACTTTGAGCAACAACCCACTGTGAACACGCTCTGTCAATTAAATTTTGAAACTAGTTGGTGAGCACTCTCTGGTCGTGTGTGATCTAAACTTATTAACCTGTCTGGGATGGGCAATAAACAAAGAAATATCTAATATGTGAAGATAGTATGGCAATTATCATGGGGAATTTTCATCTATATGTAAACTGGTGGATGCAGTTTGGTCAGAGTCGACTTGAACAGCAGTTGGTTCTGTGTTTCACTGATATTGGCTTGAACAGTATAGAATGAAACCAATGAGGGAGCAAGCTATCCTAGATCTGGTCCTGCGTAATGAGGCAGGAATATTTAATGACCTGTTCGTTAGAAATCTTCTTGGAAGGAGTGATCACAGCATTTTCATTTTAAAGTACAGATGGAGTGCGTTAAGATAAAATCCGTTCAAGAATCCTGTTCTTAAGCACAGGAGACTACAATAGAATGATCAAGGACTTGGCTCAAGTCGACTGGAAACAAAGAGTATATTGGGCGCGGGTTGACGAGCAGCGGAGGACATTCAAAGCATTCTTTTTCAAAGGGCTAAGCAAAAGCATATTCCAGTAAAAAGGAATGACTGCCAGAAAAGGGCTAAACTGCAATGAGTATCTAAGGAAATAAGGAAGGCTAACAAATTGAACGAGAATAGATACAAATTTCCAAAAATCGCAGAGAATTAAAAGATTGGGAAAACATCAAAGGTCAACAGAAAGCCACAAAAAGCGTTATGAAGAATAGTAAAATATATGAAAAATTGACAATGAGACGAACTTAGGTAAGGAGAACGGTGCTCGGAAAGCTGTCGCTTACAAACAAGACTGTTGATTTTTAACCTGGTTTTGTGTGATTTTTAACTTTGTTCAACCCCTCCAACACCACCACCTTCAAATGTTTGTAGGAGTAACAGTAGAAAGGATTATTACTTGAATGAAGAAACGTTGCAGTATATTGCTGTGCAGAGGGAACTGGGTCCCCTTGTGCATGAATTACAGAAGTTGATCTAAAGGTGCGACCATTAATTAGGAAGGTAAATTAAATTTTGTCCTTCTTTAGTGAAGGGATGGAGTTTAAAAGCTGTGACTTTTATATTGTGACTGTACAAGGTGCTGGTGAATCAACAACGGGATTACGGTGTGTGTGGTGTTTGGTCTCCTTACTTAAGAAAGGATGTATTGGCGCTGGAGGCTGTGCAGAGCACGTTAACAAGTTTGATTTCGGTGTTGAGAGTGTTTGCTTATGAGGAGATACAAAGTGTAGATTGGGATTATATGCATTGGAATTCAATAGATTCGGGGGATCTCAGAGAAACATATGAAATTATGAAGGGGACAGATAAGATAAATGTGGAGATAATATTCCACTGCCAAGTGAAGCTCGGATAGGAGGGTATAAACACAAGATTAAAGGGAACAAATGTCGGACTGAACTGAGAAGGAATTTTTACACCCACATAGATTATAATCTATGGAATTCCTTGCACAATCAGGCAGTTGATACTATTTCAGTAACTGTTTGTGAAGCTGAGGTCGACATATTTTGTAAAAGAAATAAATGAAGGGCAGGATGTGTGCGCGGGTATGTTCAGGGAAAGGTCACCCTCGACCGTATTGAATGGCAGAGCAGGCTTCAAGGGGCGGACGGCCTACTCCTGCTCGTAGTTCTTACATTCTTTACTTCGGCCATGCAGAACCTTGTCAAAGGCCTTGCTACAGTCCATGTAGATATCACATATTCCTCTGCCTTGATCTATCAGGTGTCTCTCTCCTCCAAAGCTATTCAGCTTTATCAGAAATGACTTTCCATGCACAAATCCATGCTGTCTATTGCTTTTTAGCTATTGACTTTCCAAATGTATGATAATCTATTCACTCAGAATCTACTCCAACAACTGATGCAGCACATTCATCAGTCTCATTGGTTTTTAGTGGCTGACGATGATACAAATATCTCTGCAAGAGGCCCCGCAATTTCTTCCTGAGCGTCTCACAATTTACTGGGATACATCTGCTCATGTCCCTCGGTGTTATAAAAAATTCTTTGAATTTCACGACATCAAGCACACCCTGTTAAAAAATGTGATCACTTTCCAAGATATTACCATTTATTTTCCTAAGTTCTGGAGTTTCCCTGGCTTTCTCCAGTGGAAGTACTAACGCAAAATATTTGTTTCAGATCTCCGCCGTCAACAGTGGCTCCACGTCGACAGATGCATTGAATTTTAAGTACCTTAGTTTCTGCCTAGTTAAAATTTAAACCTTGCTGAAACTGTTCAAAATGCTCCTGAAATTTCAAATATCCCCTAACATACAATCCACTCCCCCACCCCTGTCAATTGTACCATTAATGGTCACGCCAAAAGTAAAATCAAGCAGGTTTTAAAAATTCCCCTTTTATAAAATCATGAGTATTTCACTGTTTTTAAGTATGAAGTTATTTATTTTGACATATCCTTTCTAATACACTCTAGCTATTCCCAATTTACTGTCAGTCTTGCACCGTTTGGTTTCAGACTGACTGCACAGAGAGGTTTGAGAATCCAAGATTCTGAGGGCCTGTGGCACGGTAGAGACTGGGGGGGTTAGAAATGAGAAAAAGTCAGCTTACAGAACAGCATGTAATAGACAAGATGCCTTCATTCATTACAAAGGGAATGGAGTGCAAAAATAGGTAGGTCTTCCTAAAACTATACAAGTAACGAATCGGATGAAACCCAGATCATTATGAATAATACAAGTGCCTTAAGGAAAGGCATTCTTGCATTGCTGGGAGGCCAGAGAAGGGTCAATTGATCTTGGGGAATGGAAGGATATTCTAATCAGAAGGGGTTGAGTAGGTATGGCTTAAAACCATTGGAATTTAGAAGAACGAAAGAGAATGTTAATGGACATCCAAGATTCTGAGTGCCTTTGCAACGGTAGAAACTGGGAGGTTAGAAAATAGAACAGTACAGCGCACTTATAGCCCCTTTGGACAACAGTGGCTGCGCTGATTATGAGGCTATTTTAAACTAATCCCATCTGCATGTACATGCCTCATATTCCTCTAATCTCTGCCTGTTCGCATTTCTGTCTGAACGCCACTTAAGCACTTCGCCAACATTTCTACCTCTGCACCATCCTGGGCAACTTCCACCCTCTATGCAAACAAACAGCTTGCCTCGTTCGTCTCATTTAAAATTTGCCATTTTCACCTTATGCTGAGGCACCCTAGTATTTGGCATTTCCTCATTGGAAAAGAGTTTCCCAACATCCACACTATTCACGCCTCTCTTAATCCTATATACCTGGACCAAATCGCCTCTCAGCTTCCTCCACTCGAGAAAAACAATGCAACTGATTACAACCTTTCCTGATCGTTAACACATGTTCATGCAGGCAACACTTCGACTTACATTTATCACATTCTCGTCCAGGCAACGTCTGGTAAATGTCTTTTGTACCTTCTCCAAATTTTCCATCTCCTTCCTGTCGTGTGGTGATGAGAACTACACATACCATTCCAAACTTAGCCGATTGAATGTTTATTCAGTTATAGCATGGCATGCAAACGTCTGCAATTAATGCTGCTATCGATGGCAAGCATGCCATACACATTCTTTACCAGCACATCCTGCTGTGTTGTTATGTTCAGGAAGCTAGGGATTTGCATCCGAAATTCCTCCATATATCAAAGTGCCCGAGTGTCCAGCTATTTATCTCTTCTATTTGACTTGCCAAAATGCATCACCTCATACCTGTCACGATGAAATACATTTTTTTCCATTTCTCCACCTAAATTTCCAGCTGACCGACATGCAACTTCATTATTTTACAGTCTTCCTAATTATCCACAATTCCCCCAGCTATCCAAACAACTCAATGCCTTTCCAAATGACATCTGTAAAATTACTAATCAGGACGCTGAGATTTTACTCTTTATCACTGATATAAATTACAAATTGTGATCGCAGCATTAATTCTTGTGAAACATCACTGGCAACATACCTCTGCCTACTATGAGAAATAAAAGTCTGCATCCAACTTACCAATCACCATGGATTCCATGGATTGCGATTGATCTTGGAGACAGACCTGCCATTGTCAAGTGCTTTAGTAATGTCAATGTGGACAACGTCCATCGCCTGACATTGAATACGTATTTTTGCAACTTCATTTTTTCAACCTTGTGTGAGAATCTGTGACCAAAGGCCATCAAATTAGAACAAGAGCTCATTCATTTAATAAGCAGATGAGGAGGAATTTATTCTCTAAAAGGGTATTGAAACTATGGATTTCCTTGCTTCAGAGGACTGTCGAGGCTGGGTCTTGAGAATGTTGCGGCATGTTTGCAACAGAGATTATCAGATTTTGATTAGTCAGTGAAAGAAGGATTACCTCGAAAGCCTTGTTGTAAATGCCAGGAGCAGTTCAAAGATATTTTGCATTTGAGGGATGATTGAGATTACATATTTAAAGAAGTCTTCAGGGGCTCGAGATTCTGACATGGTTCAAGACCGTTAATACCAGTCAGAGAACGTTGGTGGGAGGAAAGGTTTTTATAGTTTGGAGCAAGTTGCAGAGTTGGAGTGTCTGGATTAGATTCTAGAGGTAGCGATATGTGAAAGGCTGTGGATCATGACAGTGACCAAACTGAGCAGAGTGTGGAAACATTCGGTGGAATCAAGAAAGTGGTAGATTTAACAACAGCCGTGGCATCTGGAGAGTGTTACACGAATAGAGAGGATGGTATAGACTGTAGAAAATTGCAGTGATAGCAAGGGTGAGGTGGGCTGGAGTATGTTACAGCGTTGGCGAGTATGGTATGGTCTTGAGAATGTTGCAGCTATAGGGATGGTGCTTTAGAGGATGGTGTGGACTGGAGATTACTAAATGATAGGGAGGGTGGAATGAACTCGAAAACGTTCGAACGTTAGAGCTCGAGATGCTTTAATGCACTGGAAGATATTCCAGAGAGCAGGAGTGATGTGCATACAGGAAGGTGTGACGGATGAGGAGGCTGTTTGTGGCTGGAGGAGGCTATAGTCATGGAAGGGGTTGTGAGAGACTAGAGTCACTTATGAACATAGGATGGGCTACAGGGTATTAAGCCGTTTGCAGATAGAAAGACGATGCAATGGCCTCAAAAAAGTCACACCGATGCAGAGGTATGTAGCAAAAGAACGAGTTTACACATAAAGGGAGGCCGGTGGGTAGTTGGAAGAGGTCACACAGATGGAGACTTGTTCGAACTGGAGGAGATTACACTAAAGGGATGGGTTTAGGGACTGAACAATGTTAGGAAATAAAAAGGTTTGCAATGGGGAAAACAGATTTCTGCAAGTTGCAGAATATAGGTCTGAGGGACGTTATAAACATAGTGATGGCTGTAGGGATGGAGATGCCTTCACCAAAATGGAGGTTGTAGTGACGGGAAAGATTTGCACTGGTGCAGAGAGTACTAGTGGAAGGCAGAATTTACAGGAATGGGGAGGATTGCAGAGAAAAGAACACTACAGAAATGTAGAGGTTTGCATCAACTTGATGTTGCGAAAAGGCAGGAAAAATTATGGGGATACGGAGGAGCATTAGAGAAAGGAGTTGCTACATAATTAGGGAGAATTGCCGAATTGAAATCACTGCAGACAGTCAGAGATAGCGAGAAACTTCTAAGCTCTGGTGGAGAGTACACTGATAGGGATGACTAGAGGGCCTTGATGTTGATGAACATCCGAGTAAGTCTGTCGGGACTGAAGGTGGGAACAAAGGTCGAGAGAAGGTGGGAACAAAGGTCGAGGGACTCCAGACGTATGGAGGGTTGTGGTGTTTGGTGGAGGGAATGTTGTTGAGCTATCGGACCGTTCAAAGATGAGGGGGCTTGAAGGGGTGGGAGCAGTTCACAGAGGCAGGGAGAAATGTAGCGACTTTAGCTTACAGCGATAGTGAAGGCTGCAGGAGAAAATAGAAGTTTGGAGCACTGTAGAGGCTGGACGGGATCACACAGGCAAGAAGGATTGTTGGAATGTAGGGAGGCTGTGGCATTCCCAAGAATTAGTGGTTTCGAATACTGTCCAGAATGAGTGTGCTTTCTGAATTAGGGAGTAATAGAGCTTTAGGAAATGAGTGCAGTCAATAAATGGATATCAACACATCATTCCAGTCCTGTGCTGCTGAGGGTCATCAAAGGAGATTTGTTCTGTTTAAACTGTTCAGATCCTCAGAGGATTTGATAGGATGGAGGCATGGAGGATGCTTCCTCCCCTTTCTGGGACAGAAAACAAAAATGGAGTCTCCATTTGACGAAGACGGAGGAGGGGATTTGTCTATTTTCAGTGGTCCAAACCTACTTCAGGTTTGTTTTGATTCAAAGGCATGCAATGAGATAACAAAGAACAAGGTCATTTCGGACTGCAGGAGATCTGAGACGAAGGCCAGATTGTAAGGGCTGGAGGTAGTTACAGATGAAGATATAATCAACAACTGTAGGAGTTTACAGGGAGCATACAATGTCAGGACTAGAGAGGGAGAGGGAGATAACGATATGGAAGAAGGCCAAACACATTAGGAAGATCCCAAGATCCCTCTCATTTACTCAGTGAGCTTCTCTCACCGAGCCTGGTGCCAAGCCCCAGATACAAACAGTGTGAGTCTTCCAAGCTCCTGGTACTCAGGGCCCAGTGAACTCATGCCTTAAACAGCAGATGAGGCATTTGGACGGTTATAAATTTTC
>NW_025215270.1:62145-65106 GCF_004010195.1 Chiloscyllium plagiosum
TGGTGAGCGTGTGATGAGCCTGAAACCATATTACAAAGCTGGTACGATTTGGAGGAGCTAGAGGTGTTTGCAAAGTGAGGGAGAGAAATATGTATGCGTATTCATTTAGTCGTGGGGTGAGGATGGCACTTTCGGATCAGTATCCTTTGCCAAACTGCTAATTGCCCAAAGGCTAGCTCAGAGTCAGACATATTGCTGCGAGTCACTTGTGAGTCAGACTAGACCGGAATGTCAGATGTCCTTCACTGAAGGATGCGAATGAACCAGATGAGTTCTTCCTACTGATCAATAATGCATTTATTGTTGCCCCACCGATGTTATGCATAACTGCAACATGACATCACCTCCTATTCTCAACAGTCTGAACAATGAAGGCCAGGGTCCCAAATGCTTGCTGAACCACCATGTGAACCTGTGACGCCACACTCAAATAATACCTGACTCCTAAATCTCTGTTTAACAACACTACCCAGGATCCTAACATGAATTGTACAAGTCCCGATCTAGTTTGTCTTACTAAAATGCAAACCCTCGCATTTATCTAATTAAACTCCATCTGCTATTCGTCAACCCATTATCTCGGCAGTACTGTTAATCCTGTTATATTCACCTTTTTCACTGCCTGCGAAAGTACTATTTTTCTCATCACTCACAAACTTACTTACAATGAAACCAAGATTCTTATTCAAATCATTTGACAAAATTGCAAAACAGGACCCATTATATTGCTGGTAACATGATTCCAGTCGGAAACGCAAAACATCTCCCACCACTCTCTACCTCATACCATCAAGTCATTTGTTTTAACCAGTTGAATAGCTCTTCCTGACTCCCCCAAAATTTTATGTTGATTTGAAATGATTACCCAGTCAACAATAAGGAACCTTGTTAAACGCTTTTCTGTAATCCGTTAACTGCTCTGCCTTCATCTATCTCTTGACAACATCCATGAAGAATCAATCGTTTTCGTGAGACTCGATTTTCCACTCTCAAAGCCATGCTGACTATCTCTTACTCACCCTCCCTTTCCTGATGGACGTTAGCGCCTTTTTCTCAGCACCTCCGACAACGATTATCCCATCATTCGTCTGACTGGTCTGTAGTTTCCTGGCTTCTTCCTGCAGCCCTGAAGTGAGACAACAACGTCTGTCGACCTCCAGACTTCCGGTACCTCAAATAATTGATAACTAATAGCTTTGATGGGGGCCTTGCAATCTCTTCCCTAGCTTCCCACAATATCCTGGGTTACACCTGATGGGCTGCTGACGATCGACCTACCTTTATTCGTCTTAAGATTCCAGCACCTTCTCTTTTCCGTTGTGGATTCTTTCCAATACAGAACTATTTATTTCCCCAAGTTCCAGAATTTTCATATCTTTCTCCACAATACATACTGACAGGAAATCATCGTTTAATATCTCACCCATGTGCTTTGGTTTCAACATCAACGTCCTCATTGATCTTTAAAAGGATTCATGCTCTCTCCCGAGTGACTCTTTCGTTCTTATTGAAACTTGTCCAAAGAGTTCTGAAGATTTAAAGATCCATATTTCGCTACAACAACTGCCCTGTGTCACCCTTATCTCTTCTGCTAATTATATTCATTCCAAGAAATAAAATCAAAGAGGCTCAAAAACAAACTTTCTTTCATAAAATGCGTCGCACATTGTCTCTCAGGATCCCGTGAGTATTTATGATTAGAAACTTTACAATACACTGCTGCACGTTCCCGACATCCTGTCAGGATAATATCGTTGGTTTCAGACTGACTGCACAAAGGGTGTTAGCATTTCTTGCTAGTGAATGCGAAAAAGGTAGCTTACAGTGTCATCAGGTTATGGAGACGGCAAATCTAAATGCTGGCATTTAATACAAAGTGACTGGAGTGTGAAAATAGTGAGATCTCTGCAAAACTGTGCAAGATCCGAGTCAGAAAAAAATGGAATATTACGAAGAGTATAAGTGCCCGAAGGAAAGGTGTTCTTGTATTGACGAAGGCACTGGATAGATCTTGAGAATATAGGGATATTGTAAAGAGAAGCAATTAAGTAGATTTAGCTTGATGTCATTGGAGTTTCGAAGTATGAGAGAGAAATTGAATGAAACATCCCAAGGTTCTGAGGTGTTTTGACAGGGTAGTTGCTCGGAAGTTAGAAAATAAAACATTACAGCACTTCAATAGACCCTTCGGCCCACCATGGTTGTGCCGAGCATAATGTCAATCATAACTAATACCATCTGCCTGCATATGGTTCATCTCCCGCTATTCTCTGTCTGTTCATGTGTCTATCTACATGCCACTTAAAAACCTTATTCACATTTCCACTTGTACAACATCCCTTCGCACCTTCCACCCTCTGAGTAAAAATAACACTTGGTTCAAACATCTCATTTAAATGTTCTGCGTCTAACCCTGATCCGATGCACAGTTTTTAAAAAAAAAAATACCTGCAACTGGAAAAGAGATTTCGACCATCCATGTTATCCTTGCCTCTCCTAAGTTTCCATACATGCACCGACTCGCCCCTCAGGCTCTGACACTCTCGCAAAGAAATTCAAGTTTGCTCCATCTCACCTTCTTGTGAACACACTCTTAAAGTAATCCTCGTCAAGTGTCTTTGCACCCTGAACAAATACTCCACGTCATTTCTGTCGTGCAGAAATGAGATTTACACACAGTACTCCAAACGTGGCCAAACCAAAGTTTGTACAGTAACAACGTGACAGGCAAATGTCTGTATTCATTCCTGCGTGTGATGGAGGCAATAATGCGATGTCCTTTGTTACCCCCTTCACGCACTTGTGTTGTCACTTTCTGGCAGATATGGAAGTGCACCAAGACCCCTCTGTAAATGATTGTCCTTCCATATCCGAAGTTTCTTCTTGCATTTGACCTCGTAAAATCCATTATATCAGACCTGTCCAGATTAAACTAAATTTACCATCTCTCCGCCCACCTTT
>NW_025215270.1:65448-80545 GCF_004010195.1 Chiloscyllium plagiosum
GGTTTTTCACGTCTTCTGCAATAAATATTTTTGCCACTTCTTATGGGTTCCCTTGTACGAGAACGTCTAAACCTGGGGACATAATGTCCGATCAAGGGCTCACGCATTCAAAATGGAGATGAGGAGGAATTTCATCACTCAGAGAGTAATTAATCTCTGGAATTCCTATCTACAGAGGGCTGTCGAGGCTGATTTATTAAGTATGATTAAGGCAAAGATCGTCGATTTTTAATCATTCAGGGAAACAATGATAACCTGGGAAAGAAAAACAGGAAATTGGAATTGGGGATTATCAGATCAGCTATGATCGCATTGAATGGCAGAAATACCCAACGGGCCAAATGGCCGAATTCCACTACTACGTTTCATGGTCTTCACTAAATCAGTTTGAAACTCAATAAAGAGTTTGGCAGAGTTATGGTACTCTGCCCAGAAGGCTTCTTCAGAATGAGGTTATTAGATATTTCTCATGGCACAACATTTGATGTAAAATGGGACATTCTATTTATGGTTCCTTCTCATGTTATTGGAGAAAACCATCTCGTATACAATCCAGGATTCCAACGATTACACTTCTGACATTCATTAGTTCTGCCATCGAGATATAGACCACTGTCACATACAATTACTGCACTGTCCTTGTTCCAAGTACATTCAAGTTCCTGATTGTAACCATATTTACATTCCCATCATTGATTGTTGCTCATAAAAAATATTCCTACGAACGATTGCTGCCACTTGCTTATTCTTAGTTCCACCCAAATAGACTCAAGATTTTGATCTTTAGATACACATGGCTGTCTCACTAGATTAATTTTATTATTACTTCACAACCTGTTGGTTTTTTTTGCCTGTCCTGCTTAGACCCCAACAGCCTTCAATGTTCACTTCCCAACTATGGCCAATCTGCAGCCACATCTCTGTCATAACAGGTCCGTCATATCTGTTCACTGCAGTTAATACTGTTATACCAATTGCTTCTGTCAATTGCAGGGAGTCTTTCAGAGATAGTGGGGTGATTAAACAGATAGTTGACGTTCCAGAGTTAGGGAGGCTTACAGGTGCTCGAGGACCTTAGAGTTAAACAGAGCTATATGTCGTCAATAATGTTAGCGGATGGAAGCGTTTTAGGAATAGGAGAAATTTACATAGATTGAAGGAGATGGATTCGATTCTAGAGTTTTGTATACGGATGGATGTCGGGGAAAGCACACAGAATGAGCGGCACAGATGGCAAGGTTTTCAGGGAGAAAAGTGTTGCATACACCAAAGAAACTAACAGAGATATGCAAGGTTCTCGTGACTGAAGACATTTACAGCTGTTAGAAAGCTTATAAATTCTGGAGGTTGTATAGATAAGAAGACTATGGAGTCTACCAGGATTCCTGGTTTGGAGACATTTACACAGAAATGGACCATTGCATAGATTGAAAGAAGTTCCTCAGGTAGGGTGGGTTATCGGGACGGGTGACATTTATTTTGATAAGGTTCGAAAATTTGGAGAAAAAGAAGGAGATTACAGATATATATGGAGAGTGAATGAGCTGGCATTTAAGTTGAGTCCGACAGGAACTGAAGAGTCACAATTGGGGTTGGTGCTACAGATCAGGAGTTCGGCAGGGATTTGAAAGGAATTCCCAACTCGGGAAGAGTTTCGGGGCACCATCGATTGGGGTGTTCTCAAGTCTGGTGGAGATTACCAAGAAAGGGAGGATTTCGGTAAGGAGGGTTTTATGGAGACACTGAAGGGGTTGGTGCAGTTTACAAGGCGACGAATGTTTTTTTGATAGTAGCAAGATACACAGAACGAGTGTTTCAACCTTTAGTTAATGCAAAATGGGAAGCTTAATGGGACTGCATGACCAAAGAAATGCATCGATGTTCTGAATGTATGCAGAAGTTAATGGATTATGGAGAGACTTGGAGATTAGAGAGACGATGGAATTCAGATTTTTACAGGCATTGTAGGAAGTGAATTATCCTTAGCAAATGGAGAGTTCTCAGTAATAGAAGGTGTTGAACTGACGGTCAGAGCTTAAAGATTTAGGGAGGGGAGTGGAGGCAGTTTTTACCCATTATTTCAGCAGTTACTTTTCTCATCCTGACATCCATTCCAGTGCAGATAATGTATTGACTTTACTCTCACAGTTCACTCTCAGTTGTCTTGCAATTCTGGTAGGGCCTCGTCAATGTTTATTAGTAATCCCAAACACTACGACTTGTATTCGTCCCGCATGAAACAGTCAGTCGGCAAACTTCCGAGGTTTCACTGAATTAATACAGGCCATCTATCATCATTCATTCTGTCTATAACGGCTCCTACTTATACAGCGCGGTATCCCAGGAGTTTCGCTCCTACTAATGTAGACCCCAACCTTTCCAGGGAAGTATCCACATGAATGTCTATCGTGTCGAGGCAGACGACTACTTCTCTGCACTATCCCTTCTGCCCCTCGTTACTTCAGAGGCGGTCTGCCCGGGATTTAACAACACAATGTGGAATGTTATTTCAGACAATTTCTAATTCCTGTTTCCACTTTCTCATTGCGCAGTTTTCTTGCCGAGTCCTCTGAGTCTCCTCAAATTCAATTTATCATCAGACTCTTTGTTTCTTTTGATCGGCGAGCAGTTTCATCAGCTTTTGTGCACTTCAGCGTCATCCTGGACCTCATTGACTCAACAGAATATAATCGGAATTATCAGCAAAATACTTACCTTTTTTTGTGGGAGGGCAACCATTTGTCTGTCAGGCTTGGTAGGGTCCCCGATGGACAGGGAAGCGTCGTCGGGCTGCCCTCTCCTTTGTGTACGGCTCTTTCCGAACCTGCTCGCTGTGCCAAATTTGTTGTGGAGTGTTTACGCCTGATACTCTGAGAGTCACCAGGAGACGCAGAGAATTCTTCAATAAGTTAAACTTTTAGTTGCAATCAACAGCTGTGTCAATCAGAAAATGGTTTCCTGATTTCCCCCGATTTTTGGGGCTCGTTAGTTTCCAAACTTTTCTAGTTGCTCCGCGTATCCAGTGTCATTCGCGTAACCAATCACATTAGTTTATGTTGTCTTTCTAAACTAGTCAGCTTCTGCCACAATGGTCTTCTACTTTACATTTAACCTGTCTCATTTTCCACCAATTGTCTTCAACATTTATTAATTCGTCATTTGATTTGACGACTCTCTCTTATTGTGCTACCATTATTTTCCGCCTCTGATCGTCTTGTTGCTCATCTGTCACATGGCGATATGTATTGCTCCATTAATATAATTACACAAATGTCATATTGATTTCAATAATCACCCTCAGTTTTTCTTGCAAAAATGTAACCTGATGTTGTCAACTTTGTAGCCCAAGTCGATCACTTATGGTGCCAAGATCACACATTTTTCCTTCTAAGGTGAATTCTGTCAAGGAGTAATAACTAAGGACTATGTCCAAGCTCTTTAAATGCGCGTTAATATTTTTACCGATTATTATTACGTCATTCCGTTGAATGGTAACCTGTGGTGGTCCTGCTAAACTGTTCTCCACCATCCACTGAAAAACGGCGCAGGCTAATGATACCCCAAATTACAGTGACGAATATCGTTACAAATGCTTTTAGACAGTACTTTAAGCATACGTTTTCGAATTCTTAGCTAATTGCAGTGCCCGGTATGCATGATTAGTATCCAACTTCATGAAGGAGACCCCACTAGCTTTGTGTGAAAGTCCTCTTTGTAACGAATCGCGCTTGTATCCAGCAGCGAAATGTGGCATCCTTTTTGTTTAAGATCCCCATAAAGTTGATCCGACACATCAAACGTTACAATTAGTTCAGCCAGAGACAGGAAGAGAGATTTACCGCTTTCACAACCCCGATAGCTGTTGAAGGCGAAACATTAAGTCGTGAATCTATGGCAGCTTGTTCTCAAACATTCAGACTCCTTCTATTGTTTCATTTAGCAAAAACATCCGAAGCCCTCACAAACTGTGTATATTACCAGCTTGAAGTGGGCTGCACGCGGACAATAAATCGACCGGTCCTAATAAAACAAATGCCCAATTTAAAACATACCTTTTTTTTTGCTCAGACGAACTCCAATCTCCAGAGATACTTGAAAGCAAGTAGCCAAGGCAGTCAGTTGTGTCGGTTCACTTGGAGGTCAGACCGCTTTGCAGATTTGTTTCTTCGTTTGATTCACGTACCACATGGTCAGTCACTTTGCCTCCCTTCTTTATTTTCAAAATGCCGTTGTTTACACGTCTTTTATTTTCACGAAGTTCCGAAACAATGCAACAGCTTCTCAAACTGTAAGTACTGTTCAAGGACTGCACTCCAAGGCTGAAAACATCTCAGACGAGGAGCAGCGCTTTCAGACTCATAATCCAAAGGGTGAGAGAGTTACTTTACTGACTGGAGGACAGTAACCAGCAGTGTGCCACAAAGATTGGTGATTTGCTCCACTGCTTTCCGTCATTTACGAAAATGATTTGGATGTAAAGGTAAAAGGTACAAAAAGGAACCAAAGAGTAATTATGGAAGAATGCTTGGCGTATTGGAGGCCAGTGACTTATGGAGTGCCTCAAAGTTCGTTGTTGGGGCCATTACTGCTCAATAAACATATCAATGTTTTAGACGAGAAAGTACGTGACATGATTAGCAATTTTGATGAAATTGAAATAGTAATGTGGGCAGTGAGGAAGATTATCAAACTTGCAGCAGGACCTTGATCAGCTGAGGAAGTGGGCAGAGAAATGGCAAACTGAGTTCAATATAGGTAAGTGTGAGGTCTTACATTTTGGTGAGTTCATTCAAGTTGGAGTTTCGTGGTAAGTGGTAGGACCTTGAGAAATGTAGTGAGGCATATTTCAATTGGAGTTCAGTTTCACAGTTCTCTGCAAGTTGAGTCAAATGTGGACAGGTCAATGAAGAAGGCATTTGGCACATTGGTATTCACGAAGCAATTCTGAGATAAAGTAAGTAAAGCAGATGCTGGAGAGTCGGAGTCGAAAGTGAGATCATGGAAAAGCAAAGCAGCTCAGGCAACATCGAAGGAGCAGGAAAGTCGACGTTTTGTGGCATAAAGCCTTCAAGAGGAATTCCTAATGAAGAGCTTATACTGGAAACATCAACTTTTCTGCTTCACGGACGCAGATTGGCTTTCTGTGCTTCTCCATATCCACAGTTTGCCATTCATGAGTCTGGGCAACGAGTATAGACGTTGAGAAGTTACGTTGCAGTTGTACAGGACGTTGTTGACTCCGCACTTGGAGCATTGTGTTTAGTTTTGATCACCATGTTATGGGACGGATCCTATTAAACTGGAAAGTGTTCAGAAAATAAAATGGATATTGCTAAGCCTCAACCGTGTGACTTATAGGGAGAGTCTGGTCAAGCTCTGTCTTTTTCTTTGGAATGGGAGAGTGAGGGTAAACCTTATCGAGGTGCATAAGATCCTAATAGGCATGGATAGAATGAATGTACTCAGTGTATTTTTTCAGGGTTGTGAAATGAAGAACGAGAGTGCAATAGTTTAAGGTGAGAGGGGAAACAAAAGAGAACTTTCCGGGCAACCTTTTTTCCACAGAGGGTGGTACACATACGGATTCAACTGCCAACGGAACTGTTTCAGATGGGTACATTAAAACCTTTACAAAGCTTTTGGACAAGTACATGGACAGGGAATGATGAGAAGGAAATGGGCCAAGTGAAGGGAAATGGAGTTAGCGTGAACATGCATTTTGATTGGCATGCATCATTTTGAGCTAAGAGCTTGTCTCCTTGCTGTCGGAATCGATGATTCCAAGACTCTATGATGTTGAGGAGTTAACTAATAATCAGAGACAATGTTACATCTACACTCAGAGAGGACATACTAGATGGTTCAACCAATGAGGAAGTATGGGTAGACCTTAAAACCAGGAAGGCTGCAATCACTCTGATTCGATTATATGGTGGCCTTCCAATAGTAATCGAGGCATTAATGAACGACTATATGTGCCGATTATGGAAAGTGGCAATAACAAGAGTTTTGTCGTCGTGGGGGAGTTTGATTTCCTCCATAAACACTTGGATTCCCTAAGAGCAAGAGACTTAGATGGTGTACAATTCGTTAGGTGAACGCAAAATGGTTTCTTGAAACAGGATGCAGTCAGCCCTACGAGAGGAGGGCCCAAAGTGGAACTTGTATTTGCTAAAGAGCCTGGTCAAGTGACTGGCCTTTCACGGGAAAACCATTTAGAAACATTGATCGCAACGTCTTACTTTTAAAGATAGCTATGAAGACGGATAGGTCAGGGCCTTGTGTAAGATCCAAAATTGGTTTGGACAAATTATGCCAGTACTTTACAGGTGTTAGTTAGGAGAGGCGCTATTAGGAGGCAAGTTCACATTTGACTTGTGCGAGTTGTTTAAAGACCTGCTGATCAGAGGTCAAGACAAGTTAAGAGTAGCGAAGAAGGTTGGCAAATTAACGGACCTCTGGATATCGAGGGAATTGTGAATTTAGTCAAAAGATAAAAGAAGCATTTGTAAGATTTGGAAGGGTAAATTCGGATAGTGCACATCAGGGAAATGTAGAAAGCAGGAAAGACCTCAAGCTGGTAGATTGGGCAGTAAGAAGGGGCCATGAAAATGTTCTGACACGAAAATTACAATGCATTCTATATGTACATTTGAAACATGAGGACAACGGGGAAGAAAATCAAGAACAAAGGAGGGAACTTGTGTTTGGAGACAGATGATGTGGACAAGATCCTAACTAGGTACTCTGCATCGGTATTTGCACAGTAGAAGGATGCCAAATGCAGCGATACTTGAGTGGATCTTGCGCATATTGCAAAGGCATTCTGCAATGAAGCAAAACAGCACTTAGTTAGACATCACGGATGAAAACGAACAAATGAAAATAGAATTTCGGATAATTCAACTGATCTGAATATCTAACCGAATCAATACAGCAGTATAAGGAAGGTTCTGATCCCCGCAATAGCCCACAAACACACACTTTGGCAAAAACTACATTCAACCACAAGTTCTTACAGGCAGCAGAGATTTCAGAGAGAAATTTCCGACAGAAACATTTTTTAACCACTGTGGCTGTTTCGCTGTTACTAACAGCTTCTGACAGCCTGCTTAAAATACAACCGAGAAAAAACTTGAAGTGTGAGACACTGGCTAATCACCTGTCATACGAAAGCAGCTATATCCAGACATTACAGCATGCCTGCACTTAAGGCCCTTCTTGAAAACAAAGCAAGATAAAATAAACTAGTTAAAGGAGAAGCATCATCACATCTCCATGCATAAAATAGATTAATCTATATACAAAGATGGCTTCATTTTAAAACTCCTTACTCTTACCCTGTTGGTACATTGCAGTACATATATTTTACATTGACTGTAAGCATGCAAATATGAACGACTACATTTTATTTCAAAGAGAAAGTGAGGACTGCAAATGCTGGAGATCAGAGCTGAAAATGTGTTGCTGGAAAAACGCAGAAGGTCAGGCAGCATTCAAGGAGCAGGAGAATCGACGTTTACGGCATGAGCCCTTCTTCAGGAAACTGAAGAATACAGTTTATTTCACTCTGATTACTCCTCCTATCAAGCTCCTCCATTTTCCCCATAATCTCGTCTATGAATCAACAATCATGTTTTCTCACCCTACAGCATGTGCAGTTTACAAATCGAATGGCAGTAATAATAGGCTCCATCTCAACAGTATGGAATACTTGTTCTTAAATTTCTCTGAAATGTGTAACGGTTTGTGAACACTATATATGACTGTCTCAGACACATGACTGGCAAATAAATGTTGAAATCTTGTAAAGCCAACACCAAGTACATAGTCTCCTTCTCAATAGGCGAATATTTCTTTTGATGAATGTTCAATTTCCAGTGGAAATACACAATGGCTCTTGCTATCTTGCTAGTCTCTTCTTGGAAGAGGACAGCACCTCAGTGGTGAGCACTGCAGTAAATCAGCAACAGGGTCCCAGGTTCGATTCCAGTCTCAGGCGACTGTCTTTGTGGAGTTCGCATATTCTTTCCCCTGTCTGCGAGAGTGTCCTCTGTGTGCTCCGGTTTCATCCCACAGTCCAAAGATGTGCAGGTCAGGTGAATTGGCCATGCTAAATTGCCCATGGGTGAGATCGTTAGTCAGAGGGAAATGGGTCTGGGTGGGTGACTCCTTCGAGTGTCGGTGTGGATTTGTTGGATCGAAGGGCCTGTTTCCACACTGTTGGGAATCTAATGAAAACCACAACACTCGGATCGATAGCCACCATGACTGGCTTTGCATAATTAGGTACGACTAATTTTGGATCAGGGATGAACCCGGCCATCCACTGAAACGTCCTGCTAATTTTTTTCAGGAACTTAGTGATTGGAGCAGCCACACAGCTAACGTTCAGTCGGAATTTCTGATGAAGTCCACTCAATTCCAGAGGCATAACATTACTTTCTTCGTTGATGGTATGTGAAACTCCCCAATAAGAGAGGCTGCATGGTCGGCCAGCGTTTAGCACTTTTGCTTTACATGGCCAGCGACCCAGGCTCCATTCCAGCCTCTGGCGATAGTCTGCATGGAATTTGCACATTCCCGCTGTGTCTGTACGAGTTTCATTTGGTTGCTCCGGTTTCCTCCCACGATCCAAAGATGTGCTGGTTAAATGTATTGGACATGCTAAATTGCCTATAGTGCGCAACCTTCGAGAGTTGAGTCAATAAGGGTGTTGGTTAATTGGAACTGCGTTTAGGACATCTAAATCACGCATAATTAGACGAGTACTTTCCAGTTTATTTTCACATGTCTCCCCATGCAATAGCTAAAATTCCTCAGGTCATTTTGAATTTCATCTGGAATGTGGCTCAATCTTTTGCCTCAAGTTTTGACAAGTTCATCATTGTCCAATTTAATTTGAGGAATGTCATTTTTAGAATTCTGTGAACTTTGCTATTCACTTCATGTTGCAACCAGTAAAATTATCCTTTAACTTTCCTTCACTACCAAAATACCTTTTGAGTATATTCCATGACGCGCTCTGTTTGATTGATTTCCCTCTGGAGCCCTTATCAAGTAGTTTCCATTTCTCAATCTCGTTTCTACTTGATAATGCCCACTAACATTTTGTTTAAAATATTCATTTATCACTGGAAACAACATTAACAGTTTATCTCCGTTAGAAACATTGTGAGTTTCTGGTTTCTTGTCTGCTTTCACTTTGACCGTATTTTGCCATATGCTAGGATACGTTTAAATGCTGTCGAGCCATCAAAACTGCTCTATTTAACCGTTCTCTAACTTTTGTCACACGTTCAAAAATGTGCTGTTTGAATTCTGACTCTCCAATTTCTCCTTAATCAAATTTAATGGTCTTCTCACTTGATGTGAAAAGAAATTCAATTCGAGTGAACTTGGTCAAATCATGTGGTTCATCTCTCACAACAAAAAGAACAAACGAAATTCCTTTATCCCAATCGGCTGGACAGGCTAGACTGTGACCCGTAATATGACCTTTAAAGTTAGATGTCATCTTTGTAGCACTGTGTGCAATTCCGGATGGTATGCACTGGATTTGAATTGTTTTATTTGAAAGCTATCCATATCTTCCTTGAAAAATGTTAACGTAACATTTGACGGTTGGGCACGAGAAAGGCTTGGCGGAACGGATAAGGGAGAACACAAAGGCATTTTACACCTTTGTGCGGAATAAGAGAATGGTCAAATAAAGAGTAGGTCCGATCAGGGATAGCATAGGGAATTTGTGTGTGGAGTCTGAGGAGGTAGGGGAAGCCCTAAATGATTTTTTTGCTTCTGTCTTTATGAAAGAAACGAACTTTGTAGTGAATGAAACCTTTGAAGAGCAGGTGTGCATGCTGGCATGGATAGAGATAGAGGAAGCTGATGTGCTGAAAATTTTGTCAAACATTAAGACTGACAATTCGCCAGGCCCGGACCAGATTTGTCCTCGGCTTTGGGAAACGAGAAATGCAATTGCTTCGCCATTTGCGAAGATCTTTTCATCCTCGCTCTCCACTGGAGTCGTATCTGAAGACTGGAGAGAGGCAAATGTAATACCTCACTTCAAGAAAGGAAATCTCACGTCTGTCGTCTGCAAGATGTTCGAAAGGATTCTGAGGGATAGGATGTATGACCATCTGGAAGAGCATGGCTTGATTAAATGCAGTCAACACGGCTTTGTGAGGGTCAGGTCATGCCTCACAAATCTTATCGATCTCTTTCAGGATGTGACTAGAAAAGTTGATGAGAGTCAAGCTGTAGATATGGTGTATGTGGACTTCAGCAAGGCATTTGATAACGTTCCCCATGGTCGGCTCATTCAGAAGGTCAGGAGGAATGGGATACCGGGGAACTGAGCTGTCTGGATACAGAATTGGCTGGCCAACATAAGACAGCGAGTGGTAGTAGGCGGAAAATATTCTGCCTGGAATTCTGTAGTGAGTGGTGTTCCAGAGGGCTCTGTCCTTGAGCCTCTACTGTTTGTAATTTTTATTAATGACTTGGATGAGTGGATTGAAGGATGGGTCAGCAAGTTTGCAGACGCCAGAAACGTTTGAGGTGTCTTTGACATTATAGAGAGCTGTTGTAGGCTGCAGCGGGACATTGACAGGATGCAGAGATGGGCTGAGAGGTGGCAGATGGAGTTCAACCTGGATAAATGCGAGGTGATGCATTTTAGAAGGTCGAATTTGAAAGCTGAATACAGGATTAAGGATAGGATTCTTGGCAGTGTGGAGGAACAGAGGGATATTGGTGTGCAGGAACATAGATCCCTTAAAATGCCCACCCAGGTGGACAGGGTTGTTAAGAAAGCATATGGTGTTTTGGCTTTCATTTACAGGGGTATTGACTTTAAGAGTCGTGAGATCTTGCTGAAGCTCTATAAAACTTTGGTTAGACCGCACTTGGAATACTGCGTCCAGTTCTTGTCGCCCTATTATGAGAAAGATGTGGATGCTTTGGAGAGGGTTCAGAACAGGTTTACCAGGATGCTGCCTGGACTGGTGTGCTTATCTTATGAAGAGAGGTTGACTGAGCTCGGACTTTTTTCATTGGAGAAAAGGAGGAGGAGAGGGGTCCTAATTGAGGTATACAAGATAATGAGAGGCATAGATAGAGTCGATAGACAGATACTATTTCCCAGGGCAGAATTGTTAAAACGAGGGTTCATAGTTTTAAACTGGTTGGAGGAAAGTATAGAGGGGATGTCTGAGGCGACTTCTTTACACAGAGACTAGTGAGAGCATGGAATGCGTTGCCAGCAGCATGGTGGATGCAAGGTCATTGGGGACATTTAAGAGACTACTGGACATGCATATGGTCACAGACATTTGAGGGTAAATACATCAGGATCAGTGGTCGGCACAACACCGTGGGCTGAACGGCCTGTTCTGTGCTGTACTGTTCTATGTTCTATCTATGTTCTATAACTGATCGCATCCCTGCATCGTCCATATCGAATGAAGGCTTTGGGTATTTCTCCTACAACCATTTTTGCTATGGTATTTCAGAATGGAATGGTCTCTAGAATTCTGGGGACTGCCTCTATTACTGTTACCAGATACTGTTAGCCACTTTTCTTTCGTGCAGCAATCCATTGCAATCATTTCAGATCATTGTCTAAGTTTTCTCAATTGCAGGAATTCGTATGAAGGGTGTCGGTTTTATTTCTGTCAGCAGTTGTCCAGTTACCTGAAATGCATAACATGTTAACAAAATTCCATTGCATTCTTATGCAGTCTAGGTCAGTAAATATGTTTTTCTTTTCAATTTTAGCCTGAGTTACTTTTACCCCTAAATGACCTGAAATACCATAGCAAAAATGGTTGTAGCAGAAATACCCAAAGCCTTCATTCGATATGGACGACGCAGGGATGCGACAAGTTATTGCTCTACCCGCAAATCAAAGTTTCTATAACCCATTGATAATATGGCTTGATTAGCTTTTGCTCATTTATCGTCTGTCTGAATGTGTGATTGTCTCAATTTCCTCATTAAAAAAGACATTTTTAAGATTTTAGCAATCAGGGCTACACTCATATTCGCCTTTTGAGACAGTTACCTCAGTTTTTCATTTTTGTATTGTGACTCAGTTACTTTTTCTGAGCTAAAAGTAGGAACACTGTGCCTGTTTTGTCTGAATCATTTGATCAAATATGGTCTCTGAAAATGTTCCTTCATAGTTCTTATCGACACCCTTTGATTTGTCCTCCTGTTACAACTGGAGAATTTCTGACCTCGTTATTACACAGTCAAGAAAAGTCCCAGGATCTGCTTCTTGTAAAACCTCAGTTCCTGATTTTCCACTGGCTTTTCAACCACAGTACATTGTACACTTACCCACTACCCAGCTATATCGTTAGCAAATAGAAATTGTATTCCAGCAGCCGACCGTCCTTCCAGTATTCATACCATCAGTTCAGTATTATACACTGAACACTAAACTCACTCTATGCATTGGTGCACTGCTTGTCCCACCATTAATTCAACATAACCAAAACTGTTTTCTGGCAATAATCCTTCTGATTTACATGTCTCCTCTTTCGTCAACATCAATGATTGACATAATCCGATATCTCTTAAAACTGTAACCTCTACACCTGGTGTTCTTTGCCTATCCGAGTTACCTTTACCTGCGCAAGTGAATGGTTTAACAATACTGGCATTACCTCATTAAGCAACCTCCGACACCGTTGTACATTCTGGTGTAACGTTTCAGTTTCCACTCTGCTTTTCTTTACCAGTCAAACACAATTCACTGACTTATGTCATTTCCTTACATCCGACTTACCAGTGCTTTTCTCACTCACCAACAGTGTGATTTAATGTAGCCTGCTTTATTGCAGTGAAAACACCACACCTTTTTAAGCTTCTATTTCCCAATCATGGATTGTCTTTTTATCCTGCAGTAAATTATCTTTGTGTTGTTCACGAAGATCTACTTTTCCCTTACAATTTTCCTCAGTTTCTATTCCTCACGAATTGAAATTCATGTTGGAAGCAAAACTTTGACTCATGAACCAATTCATAATCATCAGGCATTTCAGCTACTAAACTCTATATTCATCCACCTGAGTTCTCATTTCTTCAGGACGGGAATTTTTGAACTCCTCAAAAATTATCGATCTCTAAGAGCAAAACTTTGACTCATGAACCAATTCATAATCATCAGGCATTTCAGCTGCTAATCTTGCGGTTTGAACTCTATATTCATCCACCTGAGTTCTCATTTCTTCAGGACGGGAGTTTTTGAACTCCTCAAAAATTATCGTCTCTCTAAGAGCCTCATATCTTGGATCTATTTTTAATCCCATTGCCAAACTATCAACATTACTTTGTTTGATAATTTCTAATTCAATGCATGTTTTATCTGCGTCCCTTCTTAGTTTCATGAAGCATTGCGTGCATGCTCTGGTGCAAGTTCATATGCATTTAAGATGTCTTTCTTCTTTAGATGCCCCAGATACCATCAGTGATAAGATGGAAGCACCTCACTAGCTTTACCTGTTAACACAGAAATTCTTGAACAACACGCAATTTATAAACAAAACACACTTTAAGTCTGTGAGAGATCCAAAGTCTATAATCCAGAGTATTCGTCACATATATGTCTGAATGTATCAATGCTAGAGTTCTGTTTTCTCACAAAAAAAGAGCATTTTTATAGTCTAAAGTGCGTAACAGTTTTCATGTTCGAGTTTCCACACAATGCCAGGTTAGGTTGTCTTCAGTGAAAAGTAGGTAATGCAAACCAGTTAACAATGTTCTGCTGATTAGCTTAATCATAGAACAGGAAAGCAATGTATACAGACACATCTCTAAGGTTGTGCAGAATCTCCCGCATTTTTGCAATTCATGGTGTCACAGTCACTGTGACTGCAGCAGTCATTTTGAACTTGTTAGACAAATTAATCCTGCAAACTGGAGAATTTTAAAACAGAGCATTTTCGATATTATTTCCCCAATATTTTTTCATTCTCTCAGTTTGATCATTTCATGATCAATCGCCCCTTTCATAAAACCGATAGTGATAGCAACCAGATATCAGTAACCAAAAGCATTTAAGTGTCAGAATATAGACGATTAAAGGAAGTAATATATTCCTGATGCGTCCTCTATTACGACCGAACCCATCTCTGAGTTTCCAAATGTTCTGGAGAACGTGCTTTAAGAGATCAGTGATATCGGAGGATCTGTTAGGAATTTAGGTACAGCATTCCTTTTCTATCCTGACAAATGTGCCATCCTACTTAGCGAGTAGAAAGCCAAGGCCAAACGATTCTGAAAGGCCACTGTCTTGATTGCAACAAAGACGGCATCGATATTAGTTCAGGTTTTTGCAATATTATTGGTGAAATGTTCTAGCGTCGTCCTAAATTGTCTTTGAGTCCACAAATAAAACAGGTGTAAGTACCGATGTTTTGGCTGGAATATACATCTCTCCATGCCCAGAGAGGAGGGCAATTCCAAAAGTGCTGTGATGTCTCAATGAAGACGGTGGTATAATATAAGAGAAATAAATAATTTAGTCAAATTATTTTCGGTTCAATCCGTGGGATAGTGAAACAGAATCGATTGGTCCCCATGTGTAAGCCGCAGGAGAAGATTTCGTCTTCACTGAAGCAAATAGTGTCATTAACAGCAATGTTAAGGAAAACTAGGAAAATTGGTCGGTGGGATCCGTTGTAGACAAATTTAGTCAATATCTCTGAAAAGAGTAATTTTTTAGCTTGCCACCTGCCATTCCCGTGCTACCTCATTTTTTTTTAGGAATCATCAGAAGAGTCCAGGCAAATTAGCCATTCGGCTACCTCTGGCCATCTCACGGAGGCAGGCCACAAAGGAACACATCCACTCCCCTCTTTATAAGGCTCAATATGAGCACATACCCAATAATCCGTTACTTTCCCCATCTTTTGGGATCTTTGAAAGACCAGGTGCAAAAACGCATTATGATGTATCGATCATCTTGGTCGCACTCACGGGGTCAAAGTACTGTTAGCATTAATGCATTCTTCCCCAAAAAGGAAATCACCCAAACTAATCAAAGTCACCAGTATGCAATGCATTCTTTTTTAGTCCTTGTCTGTTC